>NC_052507.1:9254829-9284178 GCF_014356525.2 Nilaparvata lugens | reverse complement strand
ACACACGTGAGACCAATATCTTCCACACGGGCAGGAACCGTTAATCTTTTAATTAATCCGGGATCTGAACTTCAATTTGGTTTTGATCCAATCGAAATCGGCCAACTGTAATAGCTATTATTGGCTTTAAATTTGAATTGGTTCAGTTTGATGCCGGGTTCAACAGCTAATATAAATACACCATGGAACACCTTCTGTGTGATTATTTATTCATACAATACATTATTCTTATAATATTATATATTCATGATACTCTGTATTATTATAATTACACCGTGATTCAAAAAGAATACCACAACTTTAAAAATTGATAACTCTGCAAAGAATAAACGGAGAGTAGAGCTCTATCAGTCATCGATTTGAGGAAGCTCTGAAGTTTTTTCAGTTCCTTATTTAGTCGCATTGGCACTGATCTGTCCGTGCCTATTTGAATGAAAACTATCCGAGGCAATGGATCGGCTGCTAAGCAGCTCGAGACAGAGCACTTCATCACTGGCCTCCAAGAAGCCCTGAGCTCACCCCCTCTGATTATTTTCTGTTTAATACGTTAAAGATAAAGAATAGTACGTTGAAGATAAAGTGTATCGACCTCCCTCTACCAGCTAACATGAGGAGCTCGAACAAGAAATAACAGCAGCTATACAAACTGTTACGCCCGATATGCTACTGAGGTGTGGCAACGAGTTCGAGTATCGTATTGATATCACTCGAGTGTCTGGAGGGGGTCATGTTAAACGTTTGTGAACTTATTTTCTAGTGGGGAAAAACTTGATTGATACTCTTCATTTTGATTCACAGCCCGAGTTTCTATTATGTTTCCTTGATTAAATACAGATTTTCAAAGTTGTGGCATTCTTTTTGAATCACGCTGTATATTGATGATATCGAGTGGACTTGGCTGGCTCAGGTCTCGAGTCAGAATTTTCAGGTCGCAACTGATCAATTTCAGGGCTTCATACATGAGCTAACGACTGCTTTTCAGGCAGCCGGGACCTACGACTCAACGTGTCCATCCAGAACACGGATATACATAATACTCATGTTATACATGATGTATAAATGTATGATACTCTGTATGATATATAAGGAATACCTAATGGATTATGAATTATGATTTCCATCGTGAACTGTATTCTGAAATCATATAGTAGCCTAATACATTTATGATACTCTCTGCCGGTTGCACAGAAGCCGGTTAAATTTCAATCGTGATTGATCCCACGAACCAATCAGAGAATCCGTCTTATTAAGAAGGCCTTCTCTGATTGGTTCTCGTGAAATTAATCACGGTTAAAATTTAACCGGCTTTTGTGCAACCGGGCATAAGTATGATATAAAAATATATAAGGAATACCTGATGCATTATGAATTATAATTTTCATTACGAACTGTAATTCTGCAACCCTCAAACTGCAATAGTTATTCTTCTATACTTTTATTATTATCATAATTTGAAACATCTATGAAACCTCTGTATTGTTATATATACGGAATACCTGATGGTTTCTGTTCGTAATTTCCATCATTAGCAATAATCTCCAAGCGATATCCATTGATATATTGACAGAAACATATAGCTGAGTGTGCAAATATTCCGTTTAGATTTGGGTGTAATCAAAATTACTGGTACAAAATTAGGATTTTAGTGGAATAATTATTGGTTAAGCGTTCAAAATTTCACACTACGTGATCAAAGAGAGAGTGATGATGATTATGTTGATGATGAACAATATCGATGATGATAATGATGATTGCGATGCCTTGCATAGTATTATATAGGTGGTTGAGGGAATGTGTTCAGTGAGCTGCACGTTATAATGGCAGTGGAGACAAAGATAGGAAAACAGCGTTGCCGATTCTTTGCCTTGCCACTACTTTCTATAGAGGTATAACTAATGTGATATGAACTGATGAACTGTTCATTCTTGTTAAAAATAATCAATTATATATTATTCACCAAGAAAATATAGTTTTAAATTATTCCATAATAATAATTAATAGATTAGATATTTTGTCAATTAATTTTACTCCTACATTGTTGAAAACGATGTGGCAACGTTGGGGAGCTAGGAAAGGATATCACTGTCTGCTTTGTCGAATGGATAAGGAAAGTAACACCTTTTTTGATCAATTTTGATCAAATACTGCCATTGTAATGTGGACCTCGTTATACGAGTTAATACGGGTTAATGGCTAGGTTCAATGATTATTGATTGAAATCTTTTAGATTTAATGTGTTAGATTGAAGAAACTGAGAGTGGTGGTGAGTGAGAGGAACTGAGTCAGTGAGAGCAATAGAGAGAGAGAAAGTGCTTGGATAGGATTGGTTTTTTTAACAGAAAGCAAATCACGATGTAAATGCCTGGCTTCAATCAATGAAACTATGCAAATTATAAAAATGACAAAAGTGAATGAGAGAAGACAGGTAGAGAAAGATTAGATTGGACTAGATTTGAGCTCTTTATTCCTGTATGTTACAATATATACACTAATTTTCATCAAATAACAGTATCTCTTACATTATAAAAATGACAAAAGTGAATGAGAGAAGACAGGTAGAGAAAGATTAGATTGGACTAGATTTGAGCTCTTTATTCCTGTATGTTACAATATATACACTAATTTTCATCAAATAACAGTATCTCTTACATTATAAAAATGACAAAAGTGAATGAGAGAAGACAGGTAGAGAAAGATTAGATTGGACTAGATTTGAGCTCTTTATTCCTGTATGTTACAATAATAACTAATTTTCATCAAATAACAGTATCTCTTACATTATTTGATAAATTTTCTTCAGTATGAAAAATTATCTATCAGAATGAAGATTGGATTCCATTTGAATAACGATGATATGATTTTGTGAAGTAACTACATTAATCGGCGATGTTTCTACAAATAATAGTCGATTTCCTGAAAAGGATTGGAAAGATATCCTTCTTATTTACACACGACCAGGAATGAGAGATAGGGAGCAAGTGTGAGTGAGAAATAGTGTATGACGGCGATTGATTGATTGATTGAGTACTTTATTTATGTAGATTACAATATGAAGATTGTATATTAATAAACTGGCTTATACACTTATATACAATAGCTCACAATACAGCAAAATATAGATGAATTTACATAATATAGACTAAGAAATAATTATTGAACTGTATATGATATGAAAAAATCATACACAGAGAGATAGAGAGGATTGATGATTGATTGATTGAGTACTTTATTTATGTAGATTACAATAATACTGGCTTATACACTTATATACAATAGCTTACAATACAGCAAAATTATAGATGAATTTACATAATATAGACTAAGAAAATTAATTATGAACTGTATATGATATGAAAAAGCAGTTTGTAATATAATAACTATAGATAATAATCATATTGTATGCATCTACATAAAATTGGCGGAGCTTTGGACATACAATGTCCTTCTTCGGAAAGAATATTAAAAATATCCTCCCATAACTCTCTACCAAAGAGAGAGAGAGAGGAGAGAGAGAAGAGAGAGAGAGTGAATAGCGTGATGAAAAAGGAGTGAGGAGAGGAAAAATGTAGAGGAGAAAGATGGGAGAGAGAGGGACATAGATTGAGACGAAGCCAATCATAGATTGAGCCAGTGGATTGAATTGAAGTGGAAGTGACAATCGAAATTGCTGAAAACCGTGGGTGTGCGTGTGTGAGTGACGGTGTTAGTTCACCATTTCTCCGCATCATTCAAATTTGGCGCTTTCAATTAAGTGTGACGGGGAGATCGGAGGCCATCAAATTGAATTAAATTTCTCGTAAATGATGGCGTGGCAATGTGTAGCCTTTCATCGACTACGATTGCTACAATTTCATTGAGAGAGCTAGTTGACCTGGGTGATGATTGTCAATATCAATCACTATGTGGCTATATCAGTTTGTGATCCATTGCTATTTGGTTTGGCTACTGATTCTCCAAATAGGACACCATTTTGATGTCTTCAACAACTACCATGCAGATGGAAATAATTCCCGGGATGACAAATAATTTTTGTTTGGTAGCGCTCATCGAATTTCCTTCTAGCTGTTCACCCTGTTGTCAATATTTGCAGTAGCAGAAGTTCTGAGGGTGATTCACAGCATTTAATTGGAATTTTCGTTCAATAATAATCACTATGCGATCAAATATTTATTATTGTTTCAAAAAATAGCGTGTTAATACATCGCAGCTCGGAATTGATCAAGGAGCCATCATCTTTAAAACGTGGGTCTCGGTTTTTAATGTAACAATAATAAATATTGTGTATTATCCATACTTTATAAGCAATAAATTGATGATAGCTGAAATAGACCAAAATCGAAAGCTATGATTGCTAGGTTACAATGTACAGTTTTTAACCTTTTTATAAACTTTTTTCCAGCCAATCCAGTAACTGGAGGTAGCATTAAAGTAGCAAGACGTATTAGAAACTAAAAGAAACTGAGTAATTTGAAATCTAAGTATCTAGTAACTAGAGTGAGGTCCTTGTTATGATGGAAGTGGAGAAAGATAGAAGGACAACGTTGCCGATCCTCTTTCTCGTCAATGCCTTCTATGGACGATAACTGATTCAGGTTATTAATGTAATATTAACTGTTCATTCTCGTTTGAAATGATCAATTATATTTTATTAAGCAAGAAATTATATTTTTCAATAATTTTATAATGAATTTTCATAACTGAGATGAATTATTTTGACAGGTTTATTAATGTAATATTAACTGTTCATTCTCGTTTGAAATGATCAATTATATCTTATCAAGCAAGAAATTATATTTTTCAATAATTTTCACAATTAAGATGAAATATTTTGTTGATTGATCATTAATTCTACATTATTGAAAGACGATCTGGCAACAGAGCAAATTGAGAAAGAGATAGCACTATCTGCTTTGTTGAATAATAGACAAGGATAGCAATTTTATTGCAAATCAAACACTGTCATTATAACGTTGATCTCACTATAGAGTAATATGAACAATTTTCAACCTTCTTATAAACTTATCTTTTAGTCAATCCAGTAACTGAAAGTAACATTAAAGTAACAGAAAGTATGTATTTAGGAACTAATAGAAACAGAGTAAATTGAAAGCTCAAGTATATAGTGCCTAGAAGTATCTATTAATACGTTGTCCACTAATATCATAGAGAAACGATAGCATAAGTAGATATCCCATGGTATAGGGCATTATGTCACAACTTTTACTGTTATCTCAAGCCGATTACTGTCGATTATTGTCGATTTTTACTGTTTTGACCGGGTAAGAGTGTATGAACGGCACAATATGAGATACTACCAGCGTCATAAAGCTTCACAGGAAAGAATTACGTGGACTATCAGCTTGAGATACAGTAAAAGTTGCGACATAAACGCCCTATACCATAGGATATCTACTTATGCTATCGTTCCTCTATGCTAATATCTAGTAATGAAATAGTAATGCAAGTAGCATACTCTCTTCACAGTACATGATTATCATATACATTTTGCACAATGCTTCATTTTTTTTCGTTTATTTTATAGGTTAAATATTCTGGTGGTATATCACCAATATCTGCAACAACCTGCAGAAGGTCTCAGATGTTACCAATGTAAGATATACTTCAGATGTAAGGGCCAAGCCACACGAAGCGTTTTTTCAGGCGTTTTCAGACGAATCGGCAAGACAGGGAGCTTCCCGATTGGCTGATAATCAGCTGATTCTCGAACGCCAACCAAACCAGTCAATCAGAGAGCTTCCTGCCCTGCTGTCTCGTCTAAAACTCCTGAAAAAATGCTTCGTGTGTCTTGGCTCCAAAGCAAGCAGATCCCGAAAGCAGCTGATATTTCAATGACAAACATGAAAACAGCAGATATTCCAATATAAACCCTGAAAAAACTGTTATCTCAATATAAATCATGGAAACAACTGCTATTCCAACATGAACCTTCAAAACAGCTGATATTACAAAAAATAACTCTTAAAACGGCTGATATAACAATAAAGAATTTTCAAAACAGCTGATATTCAAATATAAACCCTGAAGCTGGGGTCTCCTTTGTGCGTAAATGCCGTCGTCGACCACGACAGGGAGAGGATCTCAGATTGGGTAGATTTCAATTTGTCTACATAACCTAAAAGATTATGTTAAATTATGTTCTAATGGGGGAGGTTGAGTTTATTGACCGAGCGAAGTGAGGTCTCAGATTCAAGTCGACGGTTTGGCATTTCTCTTAATGTTTAAATGTTTGAATGTTTAAATATTGTTTAAATGTTCATATGTTGCGCATTTACGGCGAAACGCAGTAATTGAAATTGAAATTTGAAATTTATTTGCCAAAAACAAAATACAAAAAAGCTTTACAAAAAATAAATATAAGTATATGCTACTGCACTTAAACCAAGATACATACATTTATTTAATTAGATTAATAACTAAATGATATCCTTTACATTACAAACAATAGTTTTAAAATGAAGATTCAATTTATGATCACATGCATAAGTACAGTAGGTGAGGCAAAAACACCGGCAAAAGGAAGATTCCTTGTGCGCCAGTGGAGTCGTAAATCAGCTTAATCAGGGATGTAATGTATAAACTTGAATCTAGCGTATGAAGTGTTCGAAAATATAATTTATAATATGAAGTTGATTATTGTATAAAAGTCAACAATTGGAATAAAGTAATATATTTTCATGAAATTTGACAGGTATGTTCTTTTTTAAATTGCGCGTCGACGTATATACAAGGTTTTTAAAAATTTTGCATTTCAAGGATAATATAAAAGGAAAAACGAGCTTCCTTCATACGCCAATATTAGAGTAAAAGTCAGACTATAGAATTATTCATCATAAATCAGCTGACAAGTGATTACACAGATGTGTGGAGAAGCCAGTCTATTGCTGTATTTCCATAAGGTCTATAGTTTCAATCAGGCACTTGTGGATGAGAATACTGCGTGAGGTCTACTGTTCACAGAATTACTAGTACTTTCTTATACTTCTAAATGGCAATATGTTGATAATATTAGAAATGTTTGATTCTTGAATAATGAACACAAATAATGAAACGTTATTTGATCAGCTGTTTTAGCACACTTCAAATTTGGACAAAATGAATGATAACAATGCTTGTCGTCGTCGACTGCGGAATTTTACGCACAAACGAGAATGCACCTTTAAAAATCTGGTGTGGCGCACTCACACAACTTTCCTAGCCGTTATGAAAATTTATCACTTGACGCTAGTGTTCAAGCGCATAAAAGTCTACTATTCAAAGATCGAAGACAGCTGGTGACAAGACAATGGGCCATATGAATATAGTTGGGCATTTGCTTATACTTCTAAAATATGGAGCATTTGCTTCATTCTCTATGAATAAACGTGAGCAAAACCTTTTGCTCATGCTCATCAAAAAAATAGTTTGAGAATTTGCTCAAAAGTAAAAGCTTTTGCTCAAAATTGTATGAATAAACTAGATCATTTGCTCAACCTTTGAAGCAAATGCTTCAAAAAAGGTGAGTCTAGTCTAGATCACCATTATCCCTACAAAAGAATAAATACAGAAGATAGTCATCACAAAATAGGAGATGGGCATTTAAGAAGATGAGAGTGTGGACGATTATAAGAAGGCTATTGATATTATAAGAATATGCTGAAGATTATTATAGAGATGACATTTTTTCACGCTATTATTTCAAAATTCTAAACTCAACTAACCGAGTTTTAGGTTAGTTGAGTTTAGAATTTTGAAATAATAGCGTGAAAAAAATATTCATAAATAGAAAACTGAGCAGACGACGCAAACACAAGCGGTGCACCCTATTTGCATATTTAGCGCTTCCGTGAGCTATAAGAACAAAGTAAGGCTACAAAAGCGAATCAGCTGATGAAAAATCTTTAAAATACGTGAGCATTTGCTCCAGAGTTCAGGAGCATTAAGGTAAGAGTATAAGGTAAAGCTTATTCATATAAAAATGAGCAAGTGCTTTTGCTTCTACCTTTTACTCATGAGCAAAACCTTATGCTCCATGCTCTTGCTCATGAGCATTTGCTCTGGTTTTATTCATATGGGCCAATAACACTGGAGACACACGAAGTCTGCTATCTTTTCATAGTGAATGATTCAATAGAATCAACAGTGTTGCCAACTGTTAGCAATTGAAATAGTAACGATTCCTCGAATTTCGAGCTCATTTTCAATTATAAGTGAAAATGTTACTGAACATTAATTGTAGAAATTTTCATGCTTGATCTTTTCCACTTAAAATTTTTTGTTTAAATTGTATCTGAAGCCTGATACTTGAGAATCTAAAATAAAACTTCTCATAGATGGGGTGGTTGTCCTGGAATTTTTACAGATTTGAGACTTGTGGCAGTTGATAGAGCTTATCAATAACTATTCTCGGTATAAATTTGATCAAAATTGTTGGAGCCGTTTTCGAGAAAATCGCGAAAAACCCTGTTTTTGACAACATTTTCGCCATTTTAGTCGCCATCTTTAATTGAATTCAATCGGAATTGTTCGTGTCGGATCCTTATAGGGAAAGGACCCCAGGTTTCAAATTTCAAGTCATTCCGTTAATTGGGAGATGAGATATCGTGTACACAGACGCACATACACTCATACACACACACACACACACACACACACACACACACACACACACACACACACACACACACACACACACACACACACACACACACATACAGACCAATACCCAGAAACCACTTTTTTGGACTCAGGGGACCTAGAAACATATAGAAATTTAGAAATTGGGGGTATCTTAATTTTTTTTTCGGAAAGCAATACTTTCCTTACCTATGGTAATAGGGCACCTATTAGCATTTTTAATTTCCTTACCTATTACCACAGGTAAGGAAAGTAAAAAGGAAATAACTATTTGAAAATGGACCTTGAAAACAGCTTACATTTTCAATATAATTCCTCAAAACAGCTGATATTCCAATGAATAACCCTCAAAACAGCTGTTGAAAGAGTAATTAAATACTATTTGAAAATTGTGTTAATGGAAATATACGTCAACTGGAGAGAAAAATATTCCATTGAAAAACCTTCAAAGCATCTGATAAATGTACACCACAGTCTATGTTGTAATAGAAAATTTCGTGTTAATGGAAATAAGCGTGAACTGGAGGGACAGAGACAGAAGGGTGTCACACATGCAAGGGACAGAGACAGGAAGGGTGACCAAATTCCTGACACATGCGTGTCATAGCGGTTATTATTGAAGGATTAGCATGAAAAATGCCGCAATAGCCGGGGGTGTTCGGATTAATGAGTGGTGTGGGCCGGTTTAATAAGAGGTCGCCAAGCCAGGGGTCCAGCTGCACTTTCCACCCTCCACTAAACCCAAATAATTCGTCTCCCCTCTCACTCGCACATCTGTTCTGTCTCTCTTGCTAGCAATTGCTATCGTTTTGTAGTTCTTCTAAAGATTTTCTCTTAGCTTTTCTCATACCTCTTTTTTGGTAGAGAGTTAGTGAGAAGGATATTTTGAATATTGTTTCCGTAGAATGGACATTGATATGTCCAAAGCTCCGCTACAATTTATGTAGATGCATAACAATTTAATTATCTATAGTTATTATATTACAAATTACTTTTTCCTACAGTTACGTTGAAAAGTGGCCATTGCTGCACTGATTACAGAACGCAAAGAATCACTTTTCCGCTCTAGTGCGGGAAAAATTTTTCTGCACTCCAGATTTGCAACATGGCAACGCAAAATACTTAGTAGGTTATATGGAGCAACAGTGCAGCAAAATTAAAATGAAGTTGGTAACAGTGACTGCTGTGGCTGCTATAGTGAGCAGAGGTGCAACGAAGCACAACGCGCTAATTATTACATTATATACTATAACCAAGGACAGCGAGGACTTTAGGATTTTAGGATTAAGGTTTTTATTAATAATAAAATTACACAGAAAAACATTGATGCATTTCAGGCAATTTTACCCATAATTACCCACTTTTCATATTCAATGGTAACTGTAGGAAAAACTTAATGTGAAATACGTGCGCAAAGTTCCTCTGCTGCACTCAAGAAACCATTCAGCCCTCGCCTACGGCTCGGGCGTAAACGTTTCTTTCGGTGCAGCAAACTGTCACTTTGCGCACTAGTTGCACAAATAACTATTTCATATCATATACAGTTCAATAATTATTTTCTTATTCTATATTATGTAAATTCATCTATAATTTTGCTGTATTGTAAGCTATTGTATATAAGTGTATAAACCAGTATATATTGTAATCTACATAAATAAAGTACTCAATCAATCAATCAATCAATCAAATCTCTCTCTCTTCTGTTTCTTTTTTATTCTCCTCCATATTGTTTGTCTCCAGTCTTCCAGTGTTTTCATGGATACATTAATTAATTTATAGATTTATTTATTCTATTTATCAATATCAGCTTATGTTAAACTCCCGTGTTAGAGACATTGGGAGCTGAACGAGTATTTAAATAAATTTTTCATTAATTTGGTCTCTGTTGATGCACTGGAGCATTACTATAGTGATGTCCACGTTATAATGACAGTATTTGATCAACTTTGGTTTTGCTATCCTTGTCTATCATTCGACAAAGCCGGTGGTACTATCCTTTCCTAGGTCCACAACAATGCCAATTATGTTTTTGACAGTGTAGAAATATAATTAATTAATGCAGAGAATCGGCATCGCTATTCTCCTATCTTTATCCACTGCCATTATAAAGTGGACTTCACTACAGCTCTCTTCTCACTGATTTTCTTTGAATAACCGTCCTATTCTTTCTTCTCCTCTTCCTCCTTCTCCTCTTCCTCCTCCTCCTGATTGCTTTTTCTACTTCTTTTCTCTTTTCTTTATCGTATCCCTCCTCTTTCTTCATCCTCTTTTCCTCTATCATCTTTTTCTTCTTATAATTTTTCTTCTTTTTTCCTTCTACTTCTTCTTTTTCCTTCTCTTCTTCTTTATTCCCTCATTCTCCTTCATCTTCTTCTTGTTTTGTCTCTAGTTCTTCTTCTTCTCTTCCCTTCAGTACTACTATACTTGGAGCTCAGCATCCTCAGCATCAGACAGATTTACATTCACAGACTTCTAACATTCACCAGAAAGAACCCACAACTCTTCATCAATTTGAATCACCCGCAAGGAACACGCAGAAGGAACATGGACTTGGCAAATTCCGGGATGACAACATCAGCTGCTCAGAGGTCAGCCACATATTTAGGACCAACAATTTTCAATAAACTGCCAATAGCTATTAAAGAAACAGTTCCAATCAATTCATTCAAATCGAAAACAAAAAAGTGCCTCCTGTCCAATAGAATAAATCATGGAGAACAACTAGTTCTCTGAAAAATTTTTCCATACTGTTTCATTCTCATTTTCTTCATTATAATGATTTTTTCCCATGAGTATTATAAATGTTTTTTATGTTCAATTTTTATAGAACTTCTACACCTTACGTTATCAATTTTCTTTTTCAAATTTGTGTATAGAAATGAGGTTTTTATGAACTTCTAATGACTCGCAAAATTTATCTTTATAAGAATTTTTAACTTTTGGCATAAAATCTTAAACAATAGCGAAATTTGTGGCATTCCGAAACATATTCATATATAGTGGGGGCCACATTTTCTTAGATCAACAAGTAATCAACCAATTGTATTAATACTTTGTAAATAAATGTACCTTATATGCTTTTTGTAATCATGTCTATAATTTGAATAAACTCCTCTGGTCGTGTTGTACCCTCGACCAGAGACATTATTATTATTATTATTCTCCATCGTCTCCTTCTTCTTCTCCTCCTCATTCTCCTTCGTCCTCTTCTTCTTCTACTTCTCCTCCTCATTCTTCTACTTCCTTATTTCCTCTTTCTCACACTTCTTCCTCTTCTCATCCTTCTCCTCCATCTTCTACTCATTCTTGTTCATCCTCTTATTCTTCTTTATCAACTTTTACTTCTTAATTTTTTCATCCTTCTTCATCTTCTTGTCCCTCATCTTCTTCTCATTCTTCTCCCTCTTTTTCTTCTCCTTCATCTCCTTTTCCCCTCTCATCCACTCCTCCCTCATCATCTTCTCCTTAGGGTTGTGTGGCAGAGAGGACCAGGAGTCCTAATTCCGCCCTAATAAAGGCATATATATAATCTTCTTCTCCCTTTTCTTCTTCCTCTTTTTCTCCATTCTCCCCTTCATCTTCTCCTCATTCTTCTTCCTCTCCCACTTCTCCTTCATCCTCTTCTCCCACCTCAACAACTCCTCCTCCTTCATAATCTTCTCCTCCTTCTACTTCCTTTTCTTCTTCCTCTTTTTCTCCTTTTTCTCCTTCATCTTCTTCTCAGTCTTCTTCCTCTTGTTCTTCTCCTTCATCCTCTTTTCCTCCCTCATCAACTCCTCCTTCACCGCCTTTATCATAATCATCATCTTCTTCATCTTCCTCTTCATCATCTTCTTTTTACCTTCAGTTTTCTCTCATGTTCCTCAGTTTTCCTTCATCTTCTCCTCATTATTCTTCCTCTTCTTCTCCCACTTCATCCTCTTCCTCCCTCATCCACTCTTCCTCCATCATCATCATCATCATCATCATCTTCTCCTTTCCCTCTTCCTCACCTCCTCTTCTTCTTCATCTCCTTCTTCTAATCAGTTTTTCCTCATGACACTCTTGGTAGCCTGTAATTACAGAGGGCAGAAGGAGAGAAGATAATATCGGCATTGTTAACTTCTCACTTATCCAGGGTGTGGCCGAAAGTCGACGTGTGTGACAGCCCGCATCTATACCAGTGTGGTTCACTCCGAACTGCCACAGTATCTCTCGTGAATAACATCAATGCTACCCGTTCAAATGATACTGATATTTTCAAGTGAATCATACTGAAGAAAGCCTCCTCTTCACACATTTGGGGTGTCCTTTGCGCTCAGCCCAACGATGACTAGCTAGATAATACAGTGGACCCAACGAAGACTAGCTAGATAATAGAGTGGACACGCCTCCAAGCCATGTACTTTGTGACGGCCTTGCTCCAAGGAGGGCACACAAAAAATGGATAATTATAAGCTTGGGAGTCATTTAACAAAAAACCAAAATTATAATCATGAACCATGAGTACTGTTTCTCAGCGTTTAATGCCCCACGTTGTGTCGGCATGTGTCACATACTGCTCCGTGGAGGGACATGAATGTGCACTTAATGAATAATATCATAGAGAAACAATAGCGTAAGTAGATATCCCATGGTATAGGGCGTTCATGTCGCAACTTTTACTGTTATCTCGAGCCGATTACTCTCAATTATTGTCATTTTCTACTGTTTTGACGAGGTGAGAGTGTATGAACGGCACAATATTATGAGAGACTATCAGCGTCACACATCTTCACCGGAAAGAACTAAGTGGAATATCGGCTTGAGATTACAGTAAAAGTTGCGACATAAACGCCCTATACCTTAGGATATCTACTTACGCTATTGTTTCTCTATGATAATAGTAATTGGAGGAATTGAATTAAAAAACCAAATAAACAGTTGGAAAATTTGTGGTTATGAATCTGTACTTCGTAGTTATAGGTTAGGTTGACTTTCATCTGATTTGCTAAGCATAGAGGTCACTGAGTTAAGAGGATCTAGGCAGGGTGAACGGTATATAGACAAGATTGATTGGAAAAAATAATTTGCTAAATCGATAGGTTGGCGGTCTACAAAGGTAGCCGAAGTAGGGCCTGTAAATTTCAATTATTAATCAAACTGCTTTCTCAATTGGCTAGTTGTTGACAAGTTAGCTTTGGTCTGTTTAGGGTTATGTATTGATTCAATTCCAACCTCCAAATATTTGAACTACAGATCAAAACAATAAACATCACAAATATACATGGTTTTTCAGTTAATAAGTTTCTGAAAGATATATAATTACTGATTTATTAGTTTCAGCCTTTATAGATCAGATAACTGTCGTTTATCTGCCTTAGATAAGATTATGGTTCTTTCCCAGTGATGGAATTTATTTTGCTCACAAAACGGTCTATAAAATAAATTATCTAACTTATAATTTAGGGAATGTACAATCAATGGGTACATCTCAACTTCTATGTGTCTCCTTGGTCATAGCGACTTTACTATAGTGAGGTCCACGTTATAATGAGAGTATTTAATCAACTTTGGTTTTGATATCCTTGTCTATCATTCGACAAAGCCGGTGGTACTATCCATTTCTAGGTCCACAACGATGCCAATTATGTTTTTGACAGTGTAGATATATAATTGATTAATTCAGAGAATCGGCATCGCTATTTTTCTATCTTTATCCACTGCCATTATAACGTGGACCTCACTATAGAGTGGATCCAACGATGACTAGCTAGATAATAGAGTGGTCACGCCTCCAATCCATGTACTTCCATGTGTCTCCTTGGTCATAGCGACTTTACTATAGTGAGGTCCACGTTATAATGACAGTATTTGATCAACTTAGGTTTTAATATCCTTGTCTATCATTCGACAAAGCCGGTGTTACTATCCATTTCTAGGTCCACAACGATGCCAATTATGTTTTTGACAGCGTAGATATATAATTGATTAATGCAGAGAATCGGCATCGCTATTATTCTATCTTTATCCACTGCCATTATAATGTGAATCTCACTAGAGCTCTCTGGGAGTCATACTACAAAGTGTTTCTATTTTGAGGGTCACTTTCTCCAAAAAAAGTTGAATTAAAATTCTAGTTTCAACCATCAGTTTGGTGGTTCGAGCTGAACTGACCCAATTGATGACTTAGTTGGAGCACATCAAAATTAATGTGATTGAACGAGTCTATCAGTTGGAATAACCCAAAGTGGAACAAATTGAGGCCCGGTTGCATAAATTCCGGTTAAGTTTTAGCCGTGATTTACTTAACGCGAACCAATTGGAAAAGGCTTTTCAAGAAGACAGCTTCTCTGATTGGTTCTCGCGGAATTAATCACAGTTAAAACTCAACCGGCTTTCGTGCAACCGGCACTGAGTCTTTAAAATATCCATGTTTAACGGTGGGAAATTTGAATCTTTTCAAGACTAGATAGAAATATTGAAAACATGGTCCATGAGTTGTTAGTCTGAATTAAATAGAAATTTGAATTAATTCTTCCAAAATTTAAAATACAAATTTCGATTGGAATTGAATTTTCGTTTGGAATTTTGGTGCACACATAAAAAAGTTATTGAATGTCAAAATTTGAGGCTCGATTTTTATTTATATAGATATTAATTATATTACATTTTCATAATAATAAACATTATATATAATTCCACCAAAATCGAAAATTGCAGCCATTTCTGTTTTCATGAGAATGTTGAAATTCCGCACAATTTGGTAATACGGGTGTCTTGTCCTTTAGTTTCAAGTTGAGAAATAATATATAATCCAGTGATTCTCGTTTTTGATGACGAGCTGAAGTTTGGACTATATTGTTTACTCTACCACACAACAAAAAATAGTCTCAACTGGGTATAATCAGAAAGATAAGGAAATGTATTTAGTGGAGATTATAGAGTACGTTGCCACATCTGGATAAATAAAGAATGATATCAATAAGTGATAAGAGTAAATGAGTGATATTGAAGAAGGTGGTTTCAGAGTGGTTCTCTGAATATCAGAATAAATATTAGCCGAAAACACTGGAAATGTTTCTGTTGAATTGAATGTAATGTTATTTCATGATAATAGTATTGAAATCAATACTATCGCATCAACTTTGTATTAGTATATTATTGAAAAATAGAGACAAAAATACTTCTATCTAGAAAGACAAGGATTTCACTCTATCATTGAATTATCATTTATTGCTAATATTATATTAATGGATTATCATAATGTGTTTCTACTGAGAACTGGGCTCAATTCCAGAAGTGAATGAAAAATAACCAACTTTTTGAACTAGTAAATTTATGAATCTAAATTTGGGGAAGGAACAGCTATGAGATGTGCCTGTTAGTCCTTCCCCAATAATTTGTTATTCAATGATTCATCATTGAACAATAATATATTGATAATATGTATCATTCATTTATTTATTTATTAAATCTTTCAGAATTACACAACATACAGAAAAGTACCACAGGCTTATAAGCACAAAACGGTTTCAATTCTAATTTATACAACAGTCCAAATGTAGCTAGGTTATGTGTCACTTAACATTCTCCTATTACACACTCAATTCACAATTCAAAACACACACAAATCATCTTTAAATTAAAAAAATACTCCTGAATTAAATTAAATCAATCACAATAAATTAGAAAATTCCAAACTTTGAAAAACTATACAATTTTGAAACCGAAAAGACAAACACACTATTTAGAACTATTTATCATTGAATAAATGGATGAATAATTAATTCATCTTAGCATTCTATAATCATGCACTACACAAGTGACAGAACAAAAAGAACCGATGAAATTAATTTGAAAGAGAATCCATGGAGCATGTCATCAGGATTACGGATCTATTCCTGGATGTTTTGTCTGGATGATGAGGTTTCATGATGCATGACGAAATCATTAAAATAATCTTCTGAAATAGACAACCTCAGATGGAATCAGCCACCATATTCCAGCCAATCAGAAGTTGGTTGGTGAATACTGGGAGACCGCCTCAAAATGCTTCACGCAATGCGATTGGTCGCCCCACTAAGCCTACCTTCCTACTAACCACGCCCTCTCGTCCAATCACAAGCGAACAGTACAAACTGAGCTGATGTGTTAGTTGTCTAGTTTCCTGGGAGATGGCGTTGATTTGATTGCTTCCCAAGCTTCTGATCTGTGTGTTTGGAGTTGGTGTTTGAATGTAGTTGTATGATTCCTAGTGAAGGTGAAGTAGGTAAAATGCTATTTTGTATTTTGCAGAGCTGTGATAGAATGAAATTTAACATGAACTTCATGCTAGTAATACATAAATATCCAACAATTAACAGAAAAATCGTTGAATACAAAGAGAACAATAATTGATGTTGCTTTCCATGACGAAACACTATATATAGAACAATAATGTCATTAATATTATAATATAATCAGAAGTTTCATTCAAGAAACTCAGAAAACATGCTTTGTAGATTTTAGAAATGAATCCATTCATGTCCCATTAATTTCTCAGAGAATGATGATACAGTATCACGTTTATCATTATGGGCGTATTATCCATCATTATTATGGGCATTCTGGATGAAATTGATCAAACCATTCACAGCGTAGGATTTCAAGAGAGCCACTTCCATTTCCTCACATTTCTTCCTGTCCATGACAATTTTTTGTTCCTAAAGGAGGAAGTGCACTCTTCGATAAGTAAAATGATTCAAATGATATCTGCTTTTTACAGTATGACAGTCGTAAGGCCCATTGACGGCTTAAATTATATATTCAGGCGGTGGGACCTTCCCGCAAGGGACACCCCACCAACAAAAGCCATACGAATTCACTTTTTTACAGTATTTCAATAATATACTACTGCCGTTTTCAAGAGAACATTTCAAGATAAGTCATCAATGGAATAATTCATAAAAACTCAATGCATTATGTGAATATATGGAATAGTACCTATTTTTCGGAATGGTACCTATTTAGAAATAATCATCAAAAATGAATAACTTCGATTTTCATGGGAAAATTTGTTATGTGAAATTTTATATTTGTTTGCTTTTTAAATGTGAATTGTGTTTAAAAATAAGTTTTCTTAATTTCAAACTTTATAAATTAGAAAATCAGGAAGTGAAAGTGTAAATTCTTAGTGAGAAAACATGAAGAACCCAATACATAACCTATAAACTTGAGTGTTGATAGGAAATGACATTGGGTAATACGGCAAGGCAGAACATCCAAAAGGATCTCTCTGCCGATAAAAGCCATATGAATAAATAAAATGAATAAATTATCAAAACTTACGGTAGGGGTTAGTCACACGGGTTTCAGTCGATTATTATTATTCAACATTCATTCATGACAATAAATTGGACATTGAAATTATACATTGACATTGCTAACATTCCATGGAAAACTTGTAAAGAATAAATGAATGAATTTAGTAGAGGAGTAGAGAGAAGCTAAGGTTGATAATGTAACTATAAGTGGTGATTGTAGGAGAGTGATAAAATGTCCTGTTATTAATTTCCATGTATATTTTTTTCCATGTAGTGAATTATCGAATGAAATCAGTTAATTGATCTAATCATATACATTATCAATCTAATCCAGTATCACTTTAAACCTTCGCACTTAATTCAAACACATTTACTATTTCATGTAATAAAATATATAATTATTCTAGAATGAAATTAGTTATTTGATCTAATCATATAGATTATCAATCTATTCCAAGTATCACTTTAAACTTTCCCACTTAATCTATACACATTTCTGTATAAAGATTCCTATTTCATGATAGTTCATCACTCATTTTCCCTCACACAACAACTGTTGTCATACAGCAGAGAAGAACACACTCATCCAACATTTTCGACGACACCATCCATCCTTTTCCAGTATCCATCCACCTCACTCTTTCCCATGGGAATAAAGCCACAACAAACGCAGCGGCTCACACATCTCGGTGACGTATCGAAGCTCATTACAAGTTATGAAAGTGGAGTTGAAGAAAGAGGGAGTGTAAGAGAGAGGGTGAAAAGAAAGTGACAGAAAACTCTTGAGCTTGGAGAGCCAGTGAGAGATTGAGGTTATGAAACTGGAGTTGACGAGAGAGCACGAGAGAGAAATAGAGAGAGATAAAGTGATGAAAGAGAGAGTGAAAAGAAAGTGACAGAAGACTCTTCAACATGAAGAGACAGTGAGAGATTGAGTGAGAAACAGATAGAGAGAGAGTGTGATTGAGAGTGACAGAGAGTAAGAAAGCTGGAGAGAGAGAAAGAGAATGAGAGAGATAGATTGAGAGGGAGAGAGAGAGAGAGAGCTTGACAGACAATTCTTTAGCATAAAGAGAGACAGTGAGAGATTGAGTGGAAGAGTAACTGAGAAGTGGGAGTGAGAAAAAAGATAGAGAGAATGAGAGAGATAGAGAAAGAGTGAAAGAGAGGGCAGAGAAGAGAGAAGGGGAGATAGGAAGATTGAGAAAGGGCAGAGAGAAAGAGAGATAAAAGAAAGTGGCAGAAAGCTCTTCAGCATGAAGAGATAGTATGAGATTGAGTGAGAGAGTAAGTGAGAAGTAGGAGAGAAAGAGAGCGAGAGAGAGAGAGAGAGTGAGTGAGAGGGAAGAAATTGATTGATTGAGTACTTCATTTATGTAGATTACAATATATACTGGCTTATACACTTACAATATCTATCAATACAATAGCTTACAATACAGCAAAATTATAGATGAATTCACATAATATAGACTAAGAAAATAATTATTGAACTGTATATTATATGAAGAAGCAATAGAGAGAGAGAAGAGAAAGTGACAGTTCGGAGAGACAGTGAGAGATAGATAGAGAGATGCATAGAGAGAGAGGGAGAAAGCTAGAGAGAGAGAGAGAGTGAGAGAGAGCGAGTGTGTGAGAGAAAAGAAAGTGACAAACTCTTGAGCACGGACCACTCGGTTGCTGTTTTTCGTGATATTTCTCGACTCAGTCAGTCACGAAAGCGCGAGTTTGGAAGGGTTTTAAGGGTTGAGGGGAGTTAGGGTTTCAAGTTGATTTCTGCTTGTTTGTTTGGGATCCTTTCAGCTCCCCTGTGACAACCGGGGATCAGAAAATATTCGTCTATTGCGAAGTTTTTCGCTGCAAATCCAATGCTGCTGCTGCTGTGCCACAATATGATGATGGAATTGAAGTGTAATTTGCATTGTAGGTGGGAATCGATTGGTTGGTTAGATTTTGATTGATTTGATTTGCTCATTCTCGAATAACTCTTCTGATTTTCATTGAAGAGGAAATATTGATTGATCCTTGTCCGAGAAGATTATAAGAGTCATTCTGTACTAACCTTTCCTGTTTTTTTTTTGGAGAGGAAATATTGATTGATCCTTGTCTGAGAAGATTATAAGAGTTATTCTGTACTAACCTTTCCTGTTTTTATTGGAAAGGAAGTTGATTGATTCTTGTTTGATTGATAAGGAGACTATGGAATCCAGTGTGGACTAACTCTTCTAGTTTCTCTCCTAGATGTTGATTTTCAAAACCATGCAGTTCATTCTGAGCTAACTGTTTTTGATGTTATTGGATAGGGAATTTATTGATTCTTGTCTATTGATAAGAAGATTATAATGTTGATTTTGAATAAGTCTTGAAATGATGGAATTGAATAGAGAATGCATTTATTCAAATGCTAATTAATATATAATTATCACTTAACGAAACTCCTAAATACATGCTGTAAATCACCCCGAAGACTTCTGCTACTGCAGACAACAGGGTTAACAGCTAGATGGAAGCATATGGCTTCGTATAAAATGAGCGCTGCTATCCGGAGATTGTCAGTTTGGTGTGAGGGTATGCATTCCTGACTGCTAATTGGGTGATAGACTTATCACCGGGTTCAATTCCCGGGCTGGCAACTAATTTTTGGATACTAGTTCTCATCGAATTTCCTCCCATCTAGCTAGTCAGAAGTCTTCGGGGTGATTTACAGCTTTTATTTAGGATTTTCGTTAAGTAATAATTATATATTGATTAGTATTTGAATAAATGCATTCTCTATTTAATTCCATCAATTCAAGACTTAGTTCAAAATCAACATTATAATCTTCTTATCAATAGACAAGAATTAATAAGTTCCCTATTCAATAACAGCAAAAACTGTTAGTTCAGAATGAATTGCATGGTTTTGAAAACCAATTCCTGACTGGCAATTGAGAGGTACCGGGTTCGATTCCCGGGCTGGCAACTAATTTTTGGATAGTAGTTCTCATCGAATTTCCATCTAGCTGTTAACCCGGTTGTCAATGTATACAGTAGCAGAAGTCTTCGGGGTGATTTACAGCATTTATTTAGGATTTTCGTTGAATAATAATTATATGTCTTGAATTTTTTATTGGAGTGAGAATTGATTTATTCCGGTCAATTGATCAGAAGATTATAAGATATGTCGTGAAGTATCAATACTTCATCGTTTTATTTGTTCATTCTCAACTAACTCTCATAGTTTTTATTTGCAAGGAATTGATTGATCCTTTTCAATTGATAAGAAGATTATCAGATGGTATATCTTGAAGTTTTCAAAAATTCATTATTTGAGTGGTTTATTTCAAACTCTCTGGATTTTTTTTTGTGGAGCATGATGAGAAGTCAAGTGATTTTTGTCTTATGATGAGAAGTTTATGAGATAAATACTGAAATAACTCTTCTAGTTTCCATCGAAGAGGAATTGATTGATCCTTGTCTATTGATAAGGATTAACAAACGATAAGCCGTGAAGTTTTTGAAAATTTATTGTTAGAGTAGTTTTTATTATGGAAGTTTTATTGATTCTTGTCAAAATGATGAGAAGATTGTTAGGTAGTATGCTGTGAATCTTCAATAATTCGTTATTCGATTTGTACATTTCTATCTCCTCTGGTTTTTATTGTGAAGGATTGATGGATTCTTGTCAAATCAAAAAAGATTATGAGGTTTTATGTTTTTGAGCTTCCAGCTATTTATTTATCTGTTTATTCCTAAGTTTCAGATATCGTGAGAAAAAATGTGTTGAAAATTGATGAAGGAATTGTTGGAACTAGTATATTATTCTGAGTTTTCAAAGATTGATTATGAAAGATGACGGTGGATTCCACTTTCCGAAGTTACTGATCTCTGTCTAGGAACCATTGATTTTCATCCATGTTAGTGGATAAGCGATGAACTGCTTGGAGTTTCTGAAGATGTATGTTATTGATATCAATTTTCATTCTAAATGTTTCCGTTACCGAGGAAATTTAGATCCATAGTAGATGATATAAAATGGAGGGATTCAATATAAAAAATAATTATCTCAGGGCCGTTTGAACAGTATAGATTGCTAAACTCGATCAAGTTAATTGAGTTTAAGTTAATCTGAAATTTAAACTTCAATCGGCATTCTCAGTGCATTTACTAATCCAGTTCAAGTTAACCTAGTTTAGCGTTAAGTTGGTAATAGAATGTCATTGTTTATAATATCAGGAAGGCTGATTTTTACAGGAAATTTGTTATTTGTTCACAAACTATTAGTAAATTGAGGTTATGTAGATGTAGCTATTATTTTCTTGTTCAAAATCCATAGAGCTGTAAGCTGTACGGTAATAAAAGTGAAAAGCGATCAAGAAATTCTTTAAAAACTTATGTTTAGTTGGCACCAAAAAATATATTTTAGAATGTAAGATAGAAAAGTTATTTTATCACGCTTGAATCTACTACGTTCTCCTCGTTTATTGGAAATCTCTCAAAAGCAAAATATCTCAGTTATGTGTTATTAAAAACATATTTTCTGATCAAAGACCACTGTAGGTCTATATAAATATTGTCTTAATTTATATCAAGTGGTTTATCCAATCAAATTTCAAATTGACAGTTTCTTCACTCAAGCAAAATTGTTGAAAACTTCTCTATCATCCCAGAAATTTAAATAATTCGTTTTTTGCCCAATTTTCTCTGTTTCAAAATTCTCAGTCATCTTTATCAATCGCATTAAAAACTTCTATCAATTCCTATAATAAATTATTTCTACATTCAAATAACGATTCACTATAACCTAAATAATTATCGAATTGAATGAAAAAGACTGAGAAATTGTCAAAAAATCACTGATTCATTGATAATTAGAAAGACCGGTTTCGGTTATTACACCATTGTCAATCTCTGATGAACTCAAATACACAAGAAGTAAATAATTATCATTATCGTCTACAGAAGCAATAAAAACAAACGTCGAAAAATAATTTACTATCAGCAGTTTTCCCATCAAATCTTTACAGATGTCGAGTTAATCCCAATTATTTGGTTTAAACCTCCTACTTTGGATTGGAGGTTTAAACTCCCCCAGAGTTTAAACTGATACTGTGCAAACGGAATTTCAGTTTAAACCAAAAAAATCCAGATTTGGTTTAAGCTTTAGCTCAAACTTACACTGTGCAAACGGCCCTTGGAGGTCAGTAGAATTTAACTTCAGATATATTTTCTAATGAACTGATGTTTATGATGCACCCTTTACACTCTTTAGTCCTGCACAAACACATAGATTTTTGTTCGTATGATATTTTGTCGTCCTTACGAATTCTATAAGACTAGCCGTCAGGCTCGCTTTGCTCGCCATATCCGTCTAGCCAGGGGGCTCCACCCCTGGACACCCGACTAGATCGTCCGAGAATGAGATCAGCAGCTCGCTTCGCTCGCCTGCATTTTTCATTTGTAGGACGATCCAGTCGGGGGTCCGACTAAACGTCCGGCTAACGGATATGGCGAGCGAAGCGAGCCTGACGGCTAGTAATATAATATTCCCATGAATAGCTCTGATGGAAGTAGTAGTGCCCATCAATTTTTCCGCGATGAATGCATTTCAATCTTCAACTTGGTGCCAACCTAACAAGTCACTCAACTTACTGCCAACCTGACAAAATTATTAATTTAGTTACCAGTTAACAACTGTTTCGAAGGGTACTCTCTCTAGGTTATAGTTCTATTTTAACATATGGTATGACATTTTCAATTAAATTAAGAAAATAAGAAGAATATACTGCTAATAGACGAACTTAAACCCTTAAAAACCACCCTTAGAGTTAAAATCTTGCCAAAAGATATCTTAGTGCGGCTCTAAGGGCCAACTGAACATACCTACCAAATTTGAACGTTTTTGGTCCGGTAGATTTTTAGTTCTGCGAGTGAGTGAGTGAGTGAGTGAGTGAGTGAGTCAGTCAGTCAGTCAGTGAGTGCCATTTCGCTTTTATATAATATATATATATATTATATATATATATATATATATATATATATATAGATATATATATATATATATAGATAATAGAGATAGAAGATAGAATATTAAATGAACTTGACAACATCATCTGTTTGAAATCATGTGTTTAATCTAATAGAATTTATAAGATGGCAAAATACCGTATGAACAAACATCGATGAGTTTGTGCGGGGCTACAGAACTGTAACGTACTATTTAAGTTGGATGCATTCAGGTCACAGAGTGCATTTTTGATGTTCATACAGTCTGGAAATTCAAATAAATGTTATCAATAGGAATCTATTGAAGATTAGTTATAGTAGGAATTATACATAGACGTTGAAAGGTATCCATGAACTGGTTATGATAAGCATAATAAGTACTTTTATGGACAAAGGATTTATTTCATTTTACTTTCCTTGCCTATTACCATAGGTGAGGAAGTATTGCTTTTCCGAAAAAATTAAGGTACCCCAATTTCTAAATTTTTCTATACGTTTCAAGGCCCCGGAGTCCAAAAAAGTGGTTTTTTGGTATTGGTCTGTATGTGGTGTGTGGTGTGTGTATGAGTGTATGTGCGTCTGTGTACATGATATCTCATCTCCCAATCAACGGAATGACTTGAAATTTGGAACTTAAGGTCCTTCCCCCATAAGGAACCGACACGAACAATTTCGATCGAATTCAATCAAAGATGGCGGCTTAAATGGCGAAAATGTTGCCAAAAACAGGGTTTTCGCGATTTTTTACGAAAATGGCTCCAACGATTCTGATCAAATTCATAAACTAAAATAGTAATTGAAAGCTATATCAACTGCCACAAGTCTCATATCTGTAAAAATTCCAGGAGCTCCGTCTCATCTATGCGAAGTTTGATTTTAGATTTCCAAGTATCAGGCTTCAGATACATTTTAAACGGAAAAAATTCGATGGAAAAAATTGAGCATGAGAATCTCTACAATTAATGTTCAGTAACATTTTCACCTAAAATTAAAAATAAGCTCGAAATTCGAGAATATGTGATTATCCAATTATTGCAAACTGTTGGCAACTGTTGATTCTATAATGATTCACTATGAAGAATAGCAGAGCTCGTGTGTCTCCAGCGTTATTGCCCTGTCACCAGCTGGCTTAGATCTTTGAATAGTAGTAGACTTGAGATGCGAGGGAACACTAGCGTCAGGTGATCAATTTTCATAACGGCAAGGAAAGTTGTGTGAGTGCGCCACACCAGATTTTTAATGTTCATACAGTGTGGAAATTCAATGAAATGTAAACAATAGGAATCGATTGAAGATTATTTTATAGTAGGATTATACATTGACGTTGAAAGGTATCCATGAACTGGTTATGATAAGCATAATAGCATAAGTAATTCTATGGCCCAAGGATTTATTTCATTTCATTTTTCTAGGCTATGGACGAGAGACGAGCTTGATTAATCTCAAAGTATAAACTAATTATGTGATGAATAATCATTCCTTTCAAATGTAATTTACAGAGAAGTAAAATAGTGAAGTAGCAGTAAGAAGTGGAGTAAATGATTGTATGATTCAAAAATAATGAAGAAAATTGATGGGATCTACTCTAATTCTCAACTCCACAATTATTGTTTTTCTCAATTTTAATTCTAGTTAGTGAGAATACTCATCAAACATGACTCATAACGAGTCAATCTTGTCTAGAATTGACGACCAAGTGTTAACTGTCGAAATACTCAAATGCTACTTAGAGACTGTCATTATACATTAGTATTTCGTTTATTCTGACATCATCACTTGGAGAAATCTTGTCTGCTGTCACTCACTCACCTCAGTCTCTCTTTCTTTTAACTCTTCTCACCCACTCACTCACTCTTCTCTCAATCTTCTCGCACACTCACCCACTCTCTCTCTCTCTCTCTGGCTTCCTCACTGGCTCTATCACACTCTCTCTCACTGAAACTGTCCGGCCCTAGAACGATCACATGACATCCATCCCCCACCCATCCCACAATACAAACCTTTAAACCATGTTATAGAACGAATTGTATATATATTATATATATATATATAATATATATAGATATGTGGTGCTCTTCCTGGGGAGTCACTCTCACCTCCAGGATAGGACAACACACGTAGGGTGATGTGATGCTGTATTTAAATGCCTCAAGTGTAGGGTGAATCTTGTACTGAGTCAATGGTGTAGAGGCTATAAATTTTGCAATTGCGTGCGTGACACGGAATGCACGCCAGACTGATTGATTTACTACAAGATTCAATATAATTGTCGGAATCGCGGGAGGCCTAAACGCTCGCTCACCCTTGATTCTTCTAATGACAAATTGTATAGTGATGAAATTTTTATAAGCAGTGTAGCGATCGCTAAACACTGAAGACGAATACCTTAAAATTATTACCTGTGAAGAATGAGCATACAAAATCATACAGGTCGAGCAAAAATCCCGATGTAATAATTTACGGGACTGCGTCTCTATAAGTTCTGAAGGATTAAAATACGGTATTGGACCAATATCGTTCAGAATATATTTCGAGAACAGAGTCTTGTCGGGTTTTAAGCTCTATTGTAGGAATTATATGATCTATGGCTGCCACTGCTGTACAATTGATGTGTTCGCTCCAAAGTCGAGGTAGGTAACAGATAAAAGCTGATATATGAGCAGGTAAGGACAAAGAAGAATATCTCGATCTGACCCCACTCGCTACATCCACTTAGACCTGTTCCAATATCCAGCTTAATTCAATTATTCCAATGATCGTATTCGATCGGTTCTGATGATATAGAACGTATCAGACACAATAATTGACAGGCTTAAGAAATAATCGAACTCAGAAAGCGAATTAACAAAACTGAAATATATTATAATAAAATAGTAATCATACAGTGCAGGTTCGGAATTTGATTTACAGTTGATAATAATTTAGCATTAACAGATAGTTAAAAATTTTCTCGTGCTTGCATGATACCATGCATGTTCAACAGAATTTTACAATTGATAAATTGAACAGTTTTGAAAAAATAGTGAAAAAATGAATTATAAAATATTTTTTAAAAATGCTCGGGGTCGTGGTTCAGGCAGCGGAGGATAGTTAATCAACTACAATTCTTATAAATTAAATATGAATAAATTCTAGGCTCTTAATGCTAAAGCGCTTGTCGGCGTGGCCAATAATTTAACGAAGAAAAATTTATGTTTTTCTGCACTGAAATATTTTCGAAGCGTAGATTGGGGCCCCTTTTAAAACTTATAACTCACGTGAATTTCCTTGGCGTCGTGGTTTTCTTCTTCAGATCAAAAATCGTTTGATCGGCGGCAATCCGGCTTCAATTTCAGCACGTGGGATTTTAATTTATATTTCCTTCACCAAATTAATTATGGTATAATTTACTTTAAACTTTTAATTTATCGATTGATGAAAACAGAAATTTACAAATCAAATAAATTGGCCTAAAATATCGGCTCACAATAGAACATTTAAAATCGAACAGAAATTTTCACAAATAGGTCTTGGTAACTATAAAAAGAGATCTGCACGGTGAGGATTTCAAAGGGAAGTGCTGTCCTTTTTCTCTAAGCTTCTTGGCTAGACCTTGCTTCTCAGAATCACGATGTAATAATTTGCATAAAAATTTGCCATTGGTAGAACGCTTGTGACGTAAACATGACGTCAGTGGCAAGCAGTAGAATACAATTCTTTTAATTACAATAATAATTTATTTAGGTAATCCTTAAAACTGCTTAATCTTCTAGACATAGTTCCCTCTACACAATGTATATGTGCTAGCGTAAATGATAAGGCAGGGTTGTTGTCTGATAATAGATTAACATGTGTTGCTTTCAAACGATCACCTTCTTGGTGCTATTTCTATGCACTGTGATTGGCTTAGCTTGCCAAAGAGATTTAATTACCATGTGGTTCAGTTGAATTAAATTATTGATAAATTAATGTTCTTGTACAATTTTTATTAGGTTGGAGACTGTTATAATTAATTTCTGCTGTTTTATCAATAATATAATTTCATGCTATGACCTATTAGTTACAATAAGACCTGACATATAATATAATTTCTTAAATAATAAATAATTTCAACGATAATACATACATTTTATTTTTTTTTTTTGAAATTCTTGGTCCTTTATTGATAGTTTTATAATTTTTAGAGATGGTATTATATCTTACGTGAAGCCAGCATGACCTTTGACAATACTTTGAATAGTCAGCTGCGTTCGAACTGTTTAAAAAACATCTGATCGATAGTAAACAAAGTGTAACCTCAAAATAAGTGAGTGATTCATAAACAATTTGTGTTTATTTGCAAAATAATTACAATTTATGGAATAATTTTCTAGAAAATATTCAGTACAGAACGTACTCTTATCTAATATACAGTTATTGATAAGTAAGCTTTATCGCTCGGTCGCTAACTATTCTTTAGCAAATTCTTTCGTTTTAAAAGGTAATCACAATTTTTCTCTCTTTTCATGAGGTCTATTTGAAAGATTCATCACAATATATAATATATGATATAGTATATATATATAGATATATATATTATATATATATAATATATATATATAAACTCATGTTATTTCAATTATCCACTGATACTGCTGTATATTACTGAAAGTTGATAACCCTGATCTACTTTCAGCCTACTTCATTTTTATTAATCAATTATTTGATCTTATCTACCTATATAATTATTTTACTCTATCAATTCTGTTTTTTTTCTCTTAATATTCATATTGATTAAAACTTTTAAATATTTCCATTAATAAATAAATCCTTAGTTTAAATAACGAATTAACGTTTTGGTAGAGAGTTAGTGGGGAGGATATTTTTAATATTCTTTCCGAAGAATGGACATTGATATGTCCAAAGCTCCGCCAATTTATGTAGATGCATAACAATATGATTATTATCTATAGTTATTATATTATATTACAAACTGCTTTTCATATCATGTACGTTCAATAATTATTTTCTTAGTCTATATTATGTAAATTCATCTATAATTTTGCTGTATTGTAAGCTATTTATATAAGTGTATAAGCCAGTATATATTGTAATCTACATAAATAAAGTACCAATCATGAATCAATCAATTCTCTCTCTCTCACGCTCTACCTTTCTCTCATTCTCTCTATCTAAATTTCTAAGTAGAGTTCCTTATTGAACATTACTTCGAGTTATAATTCCGAACAGCTCTAATACATCACAGCCCGCGTCGTGTTTATGGGGAGGATATTTTATATCCTTCTTAGAGGATCGACAAGTATTTGTTGTATGAAACCCGCCGATTTATGATTGTGTCTAATATCTCTCTGACTCTTTCCCACCCTCTCTTTCTCTCAATCATCTCTCACTCCCACTCTCTCTCTCTCTCTCTTACCCTGTCTTTCTGTCTCTCACTCTCTCCCACCCTCTCTTTCTCTCAATCATCTCTCACTCCCACTCTCTCTCT
>NC_052507.1:9214257-9254729 GCF_014356525.2 Nilaparvata lugens | reverse complement strand
AAAAAGAGGAGTGATAGGGTGAAGGAGAAGAAGGAGGAAAACAAGAAGAAGTGTATAAAGGGAAGAATGAGAAGGGAGAAGAATTAGAAAAGAAATACAAGAAGAAGAAGTACAACGAGAAGGAGGAGTAGAGAAGTAGAATAGGTAAAGAAGGAGTAAAAGAAGAAATGGAAGCAGAAGATGAAGGAGAAGAAGAAGAAGAGGAGGAATAGAGGAAGCAGTGGCACACATGTTGGCTGACTGCTCATCATTCGAACTTGTACGAGAGAATGCGTACAGTACAAATAACTTTACTGCTGTGATTGCTGAAAACTGTTGAATTATTGGTCGTTGTTATGGGAATACCTAGCAGTTTGCACATAAGCTTCAGTTTAGCACATAAAGATCTATGCTGCAGAATGTTCTCAGTATGAGTGTCAATGTCAAGTATCAATATCGATATATATCAATAATACATAATAATAAAGATATATAATATACATATATAATACAGATATACGCGCTACGGACACGCTCCGATATGGACTAAGCCTAGGTTTCTCAGAAACCTAGGTATTGAATACCCCGGAAAATGTTCAAAAATATAATATAAATTCAATTTAGTGCGATTGACGCAATTTCCACTGAATAATAACATTCCAATCGAAGTTCTTTGCATTCATGTCAACTACTCATTATTCCGATTTCCCTTTGAAATTTCTTAGGCCTATGGTTTTTTGATTCAATAACAAATAGAATGGAATTGAATAAAATTTTACTAATCATTCAATTGTATTAGAATAATAGCCTAATGTTTTAATAGCCTGAATAGTCCTACTCATTAAGGTGCGTACAGACATACGCACCGCGAACATGAGGAATACACTTCCAATCAGCTGATGCCAAGCTTTTTATATCTATATATCTTATACCGTTTCTGTAAAAATACAGATATAGTCAGCTGATTAAAAGTGAATTGCTCATGTTCGCGGCGCGTATATCTGTACGCACCTTTAGATAGAAAGCTATAATTTGGCTACAATTTTTATATGAACTTTAACACCATAGGCTAAGTTTCAACTAGATTCATTCACAATTTTTTCAATTTTTCATTATTTTTACTTTATAGTTCTTGAACGTGAATTCATTTTGGGGAACGAAGATAAAACCATGTTCCCAAATATTGGGGGATGAATCTCCCCTGTTCACGAAAAAATGTAAGTCACATTACGAGGAGGGGGGGGGTCACAAGTCACATCCCCATACCTCATCATCATTCACAAAATTAATTAGTACTATTAATAGATTTTCTTAATTATCCTCTTCGACCAGCGGCAAAGCCACAGCAATGTGTCCGACAACTATGTTGTCCATGACTGAAGACATATTCGCGCGCTGCTATGGTGGGGTCAAAGAGAGCACCTGTTTTGTTTTTTTTCTCACGCAGCGGTATACCCACGTATCAAGGACCACAGATCACGCAATAACGCTGCGTGGTTCAGAGAAACCTAAGCTTACGGGATGATATGCATGAGTTCGCTAGTGGTTCGCAAGATGATCGCGCGCATGTCATATTGATAACTCTTAGACCATTTATAGAGTAGACACCGCTGGGAAGTCTAGCCTCTGTAGCCAACATCTACTGCCAAATCCGCCCATATTGACGTCACAACCAAGCTAACAACAATGCATTGTTCAACAACAATGTAAGTTAAACACCACAAACCAAAGGAAAATGGACTAAAAATTTTTTTTATTTTGGTTATCTTCGTTCCCCAAAATGAATTCACGTTCAAGAACTATAAAGTAAAAATAATGAAAAATTGAAAAATTGCCAAATCCGCCCTATTGACGTCACAACCAAGCTAACAACAATGCATTGTTCAACAACAATGTAAGTTAAACACCACAAACACTTACACACAAACTGTTGTGACGTCGACGTGGGGGAATTTGGCAGTAGAGATGTTGGCTTCAACGACTTTTAGTATGAATATACAGTTGGCCGTGTCTACTCTATAAATGGTCTAAGGATAACTTCGCTACAACCTAACCTCAAAAATGTAAAACGTTCAATCCAGCCAATCGGGTGACAAAACTGAATAAAAAATAAATAAAATATTCTGACCAGGGGATCGATCGCTGGGTAGCCTAATAATACATTATGCTTATTAATTTTGTGTGTATAATAAATTGATAATTAATATTATGTTTGTTGCATTTATGTTAATATTTAATTAGTAAAAAGGTTGTGTATGTCAATTTTTTGAAAGGTGAAAGGCTTGGTTGGGATTCGGCTTCTTTCTACTAAATTCTAATATACTGGTACCGTACCTATTATTGAAAATGTTTTTTTTTTAGTTTTATATTATTTAATTTTGATGATTTGATAATTGATTTTGATAATTTCATAGGTTAACACAGAAATCGTAACACTGGTCCAACAATAACGTTAACTGCGCATGCGCAACTATTAGCTAGTTCGCTCTAGGAACTTGCCAAGCTAACGCTCTGTTCGCCGTTCTGCTCTTGCTTCACCTGCAATCATCTTTCGATCTGCTCGTGTAACGTTTGTTTGCGGAGCAGAGCGTAAGTCTGTACGTACCTTAACAATATCATGTATCAATATCACTATATGCATCAGTATAAGCTTCAAAAACAATTTCAATGCTTTATGGTTCATTGATTTGGGTTTTGTTTTCAGTAACGTTTATAGAGCAATAAATTCAATGTTTCATAGCGGTTACTACCATGAAAAAATGTGTGGCTAAGAGTGTTACATGTTTCAATTCCAGTATATGTATTTACGCTGAGATTTTTTTTAAATTTCGGATGATGCTCACTTGAGCTTTTTGCTCACGGAAGTGCGAGGGTGAATGAGATAAACAAACGTTTATGCCTTTTCGATGGACTTCGACGGGATTCGAACCCGCGACCAGGTAGCACTAGCAGACTGAAGGGTGCAACGCCTTAGTCAACCCGGCTATCTGGCCGGCTAATATTCATCCAAATATACTGAGAATCTACAACTTTACAAACAGAAGGAAATAATGAGGAAGAAATATGGAGTCTCTCATCACTTGATAAACCATAACGAAAAATAATCAATAAGTGTACTCACTGATAACAGTCAAGTTGACCCGGAGATTACGGGTGGGCGATTTTTTGAAATCGACTCGACACCGGTACACCCCTCCATCCGACTCTCTCACCCCTTCCAGGGTCAGTTTTGAGGGTTTTTCGGCAGCCCTGAAGAAGGCCCGCCCACCAAGGGCGGTCGCGTCCGACCAATGACGTGCCTGCTCCTCAGTTTTGTCTCTGGCGTCGAAACTAGAAACAAAAATGAACGAAAAATATTTTCTATGAATAGTTGGAATCACTATTATCATCATCACTATTATAGAAATACTGAATTAGGAGACTAGATATCATTAGACCACCGATTTATTGGATGATAATATAACTGGTTTCGGTTCTTACATCATTGTTAGAAAGTTTATCAGTAAGTTTATTAGAAAGTAGATTTATTGGTAAATTTATAGTTTATTAGTAAGATTCATTGAAAAATCGAAATACTGGTTTCGATTCTTACATCATTGTTGGAGAGTTATCAGTAAGTAGATTTATTGTTAAATTTATAGTTCATTAGTAAGATTTGTTGGAAAATCGAAATACTTGTTTCGATTTTACATCATGTTAGAAAGTTATCAGTAAGGTTATTGGAAAATAGATTTATTGGTGAATTTATAAATTATAGTTTATTAGTAAGATTTATTGAAAATCGAATTTCTGGTTTCTGTTTTTACATCACTGTTAGAAAGTTTATCAGAAAGTTCATCAGTTGCGACCTGAAAACTCTAACAACAGACCTGCGCTAGCCAGTTTACTCGATATTATTATTTACTAGCCGTCAGGCTCGCTTCGCAAGCCATATCCGACTAGCCAGGGGGCTCCGCCCCCAGAACCCCCGACTGGATCGTCCAAGAATAAGATCAGCGGGCTCGCTTCGTTCGCCTTTCATTTGAGCATGCTTCATTCCATCACAAAGTCGAATTACTGAGGAAACGCAGAAAAGCTGAGAAAAACGTTGGGAAAACGCTGATTTTGGGCGTATCTTTCATGAAATATTAAAGTCACCTCATCACGAAATTCTTAGACCCTAGCTAAACCTCTGTACCAAATTTGAACATTTTCTGTCTATTACTTGATGAAAGAACTGAGAAAACGCAAAAAAAACGCTACTTTTGGGCGTATCTTTGGCGTTATTCCAAATTCCTCCTAACACAATGTTATTACACCCCAGCTAAGCTTTTGTAGTAGATTTGAACTTTTTCTGTTCATTTGTTCTCGATAAACCTGAGAAAGCGCAAAAAAAGCTGGAAAAAAGCTAAGTTTGGGCGTATCTTTGACGTTATTGCAAATTCATTCTAACACAACATTATTACACCCTAGCTGAGCTTCTGTAGTAATTTTTTTTTAAACATTTTTATTGCCCATAAAAACAAAATACAAAATAAAAAAACTTACAGGAGAATTATTCTAGATAATATTATGCTATTTTACAAATAAATTAAAATACATGGCACCACCCAGCAAGGGCAAAACCCTGACCGCTGAGTGAGAGTATCAGCTGTTTAGACAATATAAAAATTTATTTACTAATAATCAAAGCTACAAAAATCGAAGTAACAATAAATTATATATATAAATAAATAATTTGAACATTTTCTGTTCATTTTTCTCGATAAAGCTGAGAAAGCGCCAAAAATCGCTAATTTTGGGCGTATCTTTGACGTTATTGCAAATTCCTTCCAACACAACAATATCACACCCTAGCTAAGCTTCTGTACTGAATTTGAACATTTTCTGTTCATTTTCTCTCGATAAAGCTGAGAAACGCTAAAAAACGATGGAAAAACGCAGATTTCGGCGTATCTTTGGAAATTCTCCAAATCCGTTCTTAGTGCGTCTCTAAAGGGTCAACTGAACATACCTACAAAATTTGAACGTTTTGGTCCGGTAGATTTTTAGTTCTGCGAATGAGTGAGTGAGTGAGTGAGTCAGTCAGTCAGTGAGTGAGTGCCATTTCGCTTTTATATAAATAGATGAATCTAAATCCATACATTTATCCATTCTATGTTCCGTTGAACTGGAAAATACCGAGAGTAAATCATCAAATTTCAGAAGGTAGACGTCAAATGAGTAATTGATATATCATATGCAATAAATTAAGACGTTTTCTTAATATTAATCCAACATTCCACTAGACTACACAGCAGTGTAGTCCAAAATTTTGTCAAAAAAGTGTAGTCCAAAACTTTTCAAGAAAAATTGATTGGATATGACTCTCATTCTTCTAGATACACTTGGTTTTGACACAGCATTTCCTGCACAATAACCAACTTGTGCTCCAACCAAAACACATTGATTGTAGCTGAATTACGCTGGATTCACACAGTAGGAAGCAATATCAGTGAATATGTTCGGTACAGTGGAAATATCATCTCCATGACTTGGGATGAGAGTTTTCTCACTTCCTTGGCCGGTTTAATTGGGAATTTTCCAATTAGAACTCATTGGAACTCTATTTCTAAGTGAATATTTCCACTGAATTGAACACGTTGACTAATTAACTAAATTAAAAATAATTACTAAATAAAATTATAAATTAATTAATAACTTAATTTATTCAAAGTGCGGTGATATTAAGTGCAAAATTGTCTATAATTTGGTATTTTAGTCATTCTAGATTCAAAATTTCTAGCTAATATATTTTCTTGGATAGAGCTTTGAACTTTAAATGTGCTCAGTAGGAACATAACCTATTTTTTCGGACATTTCATTATTTATCAAAATTGGGAACAGAATAGTTTTGGGCTATGCTGTGTTCTATCCCGATCATATTCATATGATTTGTAATTATATCAACGAATAAATAAATAAATAATTAAATTAAATTTAATTTAAGTGGATTTTTGACAACGTTCTAAGTCTATTCAATTATGGAAAAGTTCCACAACATCAACGTTGACTGCTACTGATGGGAATGCAATTTCATTTCATATTATATTCTCAGAACAAGATGGCTCCTGCAGGTGAAGTAAATTATATTGGAGACGATTCATAGATATTACATTTCTCAGAACATGTCTCCAGCAACTGAAGGTAATTAATTATATTGGAGTTGATTCATGGAAATTTACGGTGCTCTTGACCAAAGAATGAGGAAACAAACATCTTTACCGTCTATTTTCCATTGATCTTTGTTACTTTCCTCATTCTCTGTAACTTGACTGAACAGTTCCCATGAAGTGTGTTCGATGCAAGTAACTTGAACAACTAGTTCAACTTGAACAAGTAGTGGCTCACCAGTGTGGGAACAAGCGTAAACGATATTTCTCAGAAAGCTGTTCAATGATGTATTCCCGCGAATATGGAATCAATAATATTGTATCTGGCATCTGGAGAGCGAACACAAGTAGAGAGAGAGTGAGAGAGAGAGAGAGAGAGAGAGAGAGAGAGGAGAGAGAGAGAAAGAAAGAGAGAGAGGGAGATGATTGATTGAGTACTTGTTATGTAGATTACAATATATACTGGCTTATACACTTATATACAATAGCTTACAATACAGCAAGTATAGATGAATTAAAATAATATAGACTAAGAAAATAATATTATGAACTGTATACGATATGAAAAAGCAGTTTGTAATATAATAGCTATAGATAATAATCTATGTTATGCATCTACTAAATGGCGGAGCTTTGGACATATCATTCTTCGGAAAGAATATTAAAAATATCCTCCCCACTAACTCTCTACCAAAAGTAGTCCTACCAAAAGAGAGTGGGAGAGGAGACTGGTTTGAGAAAGACAAGATTGTCAGGGAAATTGAGAGGAAACGAGTGTAAGCTAGAGAATTGGAGGAAAGTAAGAGGAGAAGAGAGAAACAAAAGGAGCAACATAAAAACGAGAAAATCCACATGAAAGATTACAGTTGAAGCAAGAAAGAATGCTGTTTTTTCAATAACCGATAGAAAAATAAATCTTGAAATGCACTTGTGATAAAATAAGCGAGGCTATCACTGTCAGCATACCACATATAGATAGCAACTGTGCTTCTAATTCAACTAATGATGACAGTATATAGTGAAACCCACTCTAGCTAAGTGAGTGGGCGAAGGGAGAGAGAGAGACAGTATGATATAGGATGATGTGAGTGATGAAGGAAGATGGAATGATGATTGTGATATGAGTGTTATTTATCTATTGGACAGAGCAAACAAAAAAAAATACAAAAGAGAAAATATAAAAGAAATATACAGGAAAGAAAAACAGGCTTCTACCCTAAACATGTTCTATTGAAATGAGTAGATATGAAACGTGGAATGTGGGAATGTGGAAATGTACAAGGAATAAGAATGTAATAAAGATAACTATGCAAAAAATCAAACAAAAACTAGAAAAGAGTGGAAATATCCAGACATGGAGTACAACTTTTGAAAAGGAAACTAAAGTTTTCATGAAATCGGAACTGCCAAAATATCTTGTTTCAGAGAAATTTGAAAGATTGAACTACAAAAGCTGGGATTTCGTAGATTACATGGTGGAGATATAGATAGATTTGGAAGTAGGAATTTGGGTTGAAATTGGTATGCTTGATTTTGTATTGAATGAAAAAGACTAAGAAATTGTCAAAAAACCACTGATTTATTGATAATTAGAAATCTATTAGAATTATAATTGGTTTCTAATTATCAATAAATCAGTGGTTTTTTGACAATTTCTTAGTCTTTTTCATTCAATATCAATAATTACCACGATATCAACTTCTCAACTACACAAAAAATGCTTGATTTCCATTCATAAGACTTGAGTGGAAAGTCTGTCAAAAACAGTGTGGTGACAATCTTCAAAAAAGTTGAGAACGACACTAAAGGAAAGTACAACAGTAGCTCACACACTTCAAACAGAGTTCACGTCAATAATAAAAAAGAGACGAATTCCTATTGACTACAGCAATAAAGAAAAGGTATCAGAGCATGAAAGTGGAATCAAATAAGGGGTGAATTTATTGTGAATATTGCGAAGTTACTCACGTGTAAATGAGAAGCGTGTAAATTGTAAGTTACGTGGATATTGTGAGGCTACTCACGTGTAAATGGGAAGCGCGTTGCCATCTTTGTACCAGATGACAAGATGGGGGTGATCGCCGTTGGTGGGAGACAGGGGTGACGTCACACGGAAGTTTGGCAACACCGCCGGAGACAGCTACTGCATCTGAGATAATCACTGCAACAAAAATGATAAAAGTTCGCAATTAGAAGAGATTAGATGAGATGAAATGTGTTATTTCTTATATAATAAATTACAAGACTATTTAGGAATTAGTGAACTTAGTATGAGATATAACAACTATTATAGTCGTTCATAGCAAGGTCTTTAAATACGGTCATGGCACTCGTTTTCCTTATGGAGCGACACATTATGGAGTCTCATGATGGTACATTTGAAAAACAATCTAATTCAATTTGCTAGTAACAAAATTAGCATTTCAAAAACAATATTCTAGTTCAGATAATATGTGAATTCAGGTTTTCAATTTTTGATTATTGAAATTTCAATGATAAATGCTTAATTATTCATTTATTATCATTGAAAATTGTCCTTATTCTTGTAGCTCAAGGATTATGATTCATGAGGCATTGGAACAAGACAGAAAAAATATGCGAGGCCAACTTCAAAAAGAGTTTAAGCTCCCGATCGATTAAATCTAAAATCAACATTTCAGTTCCTAGTTGGAATCTAAATATTATTATTTTGTCAGAACAATTATTCCACAATTCAAAACCAAGCATATCCCTTGAACAATATATAACACAATAACACATCATGTTGTTTAATCTATAATGATAACAAGTTGATAAATTCGAAAATTGGTGAACTAGAACCCCTAAAATGGCGATTTTGCAAAGCATCACGGGACTGTGTCGTCATAACCTGTATTTATAGACCTTGGTTCATAGTAGGAACTATGAGCATATATTATTTCGTGGAACATAATTATATCATCTCTAAATTGAGGTTCACTTTTCAATGGCAGTAAAGGAAGATAGCTGAGTAGCATTGCCGATTCTCTGTTGTATCGGTCTTCCATAGAGGACAGCTGATACCGGAATATCTAATGTACGTGTAATATTAACTATTCATTCTTGTTTGAAATAATCAATTATATCAACTGTAATGATAATATTGACTGTAATCAATTATATTATGTGTAATATTAACTGTTCATTCTTGTTTGGAATGATAAATTATATTCCATTGTCAATGGAATATATTTTTCAGTGATTGAATGATAATCCTCATATAAAAGTGAAAATTCACTTGTTTTCATATAAATATTCTGCTAATTATTTATATTTCTACATTGTCAAAAACTATCTAAAAACGTCGAAAGCTTTATTATAGTTTTGTTTACAACACAAGGAACAAGAAGATTTCAACCAATCAAAAGAGAACGCTATCAGACAGCCCAGAAGTTAATGTCGCCTTATGATTGGTCGTTGCATTGAAGTCCGTCCTCCACTGGCCACGCCTCAAACCAATCACAAGCAAGATATAAGAGCCGAGTTCACATGTCAGTTATCTTCATTGTTGATAGATGTCGCTGGTTAATCTGTGGCTGCATGGTCAAGGAAAATCTTGCTTTATATTGTCGTTCACTTTGACAGCCTGATTTCTATCCTTTTTCCATACCTTGTTAATGGGATCAAGTCTATTCTTTTTTTAGATCAGGATTCGAATCGATTTTCATTACTATTTATTCGTTTGTTGATACAATCACAAATCATATGAATATGATCAGGAAAAAAAAAACAGGCATAGTCCAAAACTATTCTGTTCCCAAATTTTGATGTATAATACATTTTATATATATTCTAATTCCATTTATATAGATATTTTATATATTTGATTGAAAGCATAGTTGAGACGAAAACCATAGTTTATATTCTCCCATCAATATGAACGCTACATAATATTGGAAGCACAACATAGAATTCTCATGATAAACCTGGTGGAGGAGAAAGAGTATGAGGAGAAAGACTAGAATGAGAAAGATGCTAAATGAAAGAAAAGTTCATTCAACATCATCATTTCGCGGTCATGTTTCAAAAAGTTATTCCACTCAAAATCAATTATGAATAAGAGGCCGGTTGATTTAGTGGCTAACCGTTGGAACAATGAAGAGATCCAGAGAATGCCGCCCTAATTTCGCCATTCTCATGTTGAGAGAAAGAGAGAGAGAGAGTGACAGAGACAGCAGCAAATTGAGCCTGAAAGATTCGCAAAGTAGCAGGCTTGTGCTTGAATTTCCAAGTCCGCAGGAATCAACTTCGCCTCGCAACTTGACCGATTACCACCAACTTAGTTCGCGATTACTTTTTCGAACAAGTCTACCGACGAGCCACTTTTGGGTCGGCTAATTTGATATTGTGGAGTGGATGTGTTGAGAGAGTGGGATGAAGATAGAAAGGTAACTGAGAGGAAAAAGTTGGGAGAGAATGGGTGAGGATACAGGAGTTGAAAGTTGTTGAAAGAGAGGTGAAAGTGGACAGGAATGTTGAAAAAGGGAGAGAGGTTGTGGTAGAAGGGAGTGGTGAAGAAGTGAGAGAGGAAAATGAGTAGGGAAAAGTAGGAAGAAAGTGTGACATAGGGAGAGGGGTTGATGAAGATTGGAAGCGAAGAGTGAAAATGAGATAATGAATGAAAATGAGAATGGATGAGGATACAGGAGTTAAAATAAATTTGTTAAAAGAGAGTTGAAAGTGGACATATGTCGAGGGAGCTTTGTTGGAGGAGATTAAGAATCAAGATGGAATGAAGAGGATTAGAAGAGAAATCAGAATAAGAAGGAGAAGTTGATTCGATAAAAGAATAAGATTAGAAAAATAAGAGTAAAAAGAAGTTGGAGCCAAAAAGAACAGGCAAAAATAAAACATGGTTGGAAATTACTGAGATATTGCAATTATTCAAATACTAATGAATTGATAATTATTAATAAACGAGAATCATCCAAATTAAATGCTGCAATTCACCTGAATTATAATTGTCAATATTCGCAGTAGCAGAAGTCTTCGGGTGAATTAATTAATTTGAATTATCTTGATTCTAAATAATATGATCTATTTCATAATTTTGAAATTTCTGCACACAAGCAATCACTTATAACTAACTTGCAAATAACACACTCAACCATTATTCCGATAATTCTCTATATTAAACTATCTAGATTTTGAATGTGATCTATTCCATTTCAAAATTTATGTACACAAGCAATAATAAGTACAAATATAAAGTACATAAGTGATTGATTAATTTGGATTTTCGTTTAGTAATAATTATTAAAACAAGGATACGAGACTTTGTAGAAGGGAATACTGAGACAAGAAAATGGAAAATTATAGAAGAAGTAGAAGGAGAAAAAGTTGAGGTGATTCATAAGAAGAAAAAGTAGAAAGGAAAATAGAAGAACATAGGAACAACATGGGCGTGAGCTCCTTCATTCATTTTCTCCGGAATTCTAATTCAATAAAAAAGTTTCACTTATCTGCTGTAGAAGAAGAAGGGGTGGGGGGAAAGTGAAATAGGTGGAGAACGAGGGTAAAAGAGGGGAAGAAGGAGAGCAGTAGTAGAAGAGGGGTGGGGATAACAGACCACAGCATACTTGGTAACTTGTTAACTTCTTAATTCGCTCTACCATCAGCGAATAGCAAATTAGCTTGCCCAAAAATAAGCTCTGGTCTTTTCAATTTATAAAATGTTGAGGAGTCCTTTCGAATTAGTGGCAAGGATTCCTTGGAAATTACTTGCTAAATGTCGGAAATTCTTTGAATATTAGAGGATCCCTTGGGAATCAGAGGCAAAGCATGATGTATTGTTGTTTCTCGAGAAACCTCAGCACAAAATATTCTATCTGAATAATGGTTGAGAGGGTTATTTGAAAGTTAGTTGATAGAATTTGTACATAATTTGTAGCTAATTGCTTGTGTACAAAAATTTTGAAATGATATAGATCACCAAACTAAATCAATATTATTTAACAAAAAATAATTTGTTAGTCGACGTAAATAGCTTTATTCCATTTTGGACGATCGACTTGTTTAAGAAAAAATATTACGTATAGAAAATTTTATGAATTGCACTAAAAAACTTAATTCGATATTGGAAGATTGACTTGCACCAGGAACAACAACTTGTAAAATTTTCACATTTTACAAAGAACTTGTAAAATTCATTCCTTTAGAAAAATGTAATTAAATCTGGTAAAAATCATTATTCGATATCGGATGACTTGATTTAATTTGTTTTGCAATAAGCAGAGAATACTCAACAAGTTTCAAACTCTGAAAAAATAAGTTGAGATTTGTTGTACCAACCAACAGAATCAAGATAAGTTGATATCGAGAATTATCTGAATAATAATAATAATAATAATAATAATAATAAATTCATTTATTCTTCCAATTTATACATTACACATAATCAGAAATTATGAATAGTACAGTAGATATAACAACAACAATCTTGCAAGTTATAAAAAATAAAGATGATATAAATGGTTGAGTGTGTTATTTGGAAATTAATTATCAGTCATTGCTTACGAGCAGAGATTTCGAAATAATGGAATAGATTACATTGAAAATAAAGAATATTATTTGGATATCGAGAAAAAGCTGTGTGAAGGCAAAAAATAAACTTTTAACTGTTGATATTTTTCAAAGTTTTCCGATTTGTATATCATCAAGCTATAGAAATTGAAAAGTTTTCTCAGGAAAACATTTTTTTTCGATCATTAATTTTAGAGATATGAGCGCCTAAAGTTTGAAAACATTTCAAATTTGGTAATAAATTAATCCATTAGATTTAGAGGATGAATTCTCCACGGTATTTCTGATTGAATTGAACAAAAATATTTTGAAAATATCAATTTTAGAGAAAGTTATTCAATTTACCAAAAATAACTCAACTAACTGCACTAACTGCAAAACAATGCACTCAATAACCCATTGACAGTTGGAAGTTCCCACATTACAAATGGCTTCTACGGTAACGCGGTAACGTGGTCACTGGTGGATGGGTGACCGCACATTCCATTTTCCGCGACTTGATCACAATCTGACCGCCGGCGTTCAAACCGCAGTCAGTTTTGCATGAACGATTGCAGCGCTTCGGTCAGGATGTGGCGGTTTTACAAACTTACTCATTCACCTCGAACTAACGTGGTTGTTACTTTTCATGAATACATATATATTCGATGATACAATCATATTGATGGATGAGTCTCGATTCAAGCGTCAACTGCCCACATGATAACTTTCCTCATATATTTTCTTCAACTTCTTGTATTCTGAAACTGTGATACGGAATACGGAAGTACGATATCATAGCCACATCTAATACAAGGCCGCGCCCTACGATATTGCAACGTCGCAGTGTAGGCCTAGAATCTTATACATGATTGGTGAAAAGATTAAAAAAGTACCAGCTGATCTTTTTCACCAATCATGTATTAGATTCTAGGCCTACGCTGCGACGTTGCAATATTGTAGGGCGCGGCCTTGTATTAGAGATGTCCTTGACGATATCCGTATCGAGTGATCCGAAAGTATTTTTTCCGTATCCAGTAAAATAAAAATAATAATATCCAGTGATAAGGAAGTACGATACTACATTATGGCACATGAGTCAATTGACACTATAGTAAGGTCCACGTTATAATGGCAGTGGAGAAACATAAGAGAAAAACGTTGCCGATCCTCTGTCTTGACAATGCCTTCCTCAGATGGTAGCTAATATAGGTTAGTCTATTAACTGTTCATTCTCGTTTAAAATAACCAATTATATTTTATTAAGCAATAAATTATATTCTTCAATAATTCTTAATGAAATTTCATAGTTGAGATGAAATATTTTGTTAATTTATCATTAACTCTATATTGTTAAAAGGCGATCTGGTAACAGAGCATAGCGAGAAAGAGATAGCGCTATCCACTTTGTTGAATGTTGGACAAGGATAGCAATACAGCTGCTAATCAAACACTGCCATTATAATATCGTGGACCTCTTAATTGATTTTTTAAGTCAGCTATTGTTACATACCAAACCACAGCTGTTTAGGTATGTTTACCACAGCTGTTTACTACACTTTAGTTTGAGGTTATGTTTGATGGTTCTTTGTGATGGTGTTCCCATTGTTATTTGATAAACAATTAATAAAGTTAACAACAGAACGAGTATCAACGTGTCAACTGAATTATGGGACACTCTGTATATCCAGTGATACGGGAGTAGTTTTTCCGTATTCAGTGATACGGGAGTATTTTTCCGTATCCAGTGATACGGGAGTACATAATCCATGATACGGAAGTACGGAATCCGTGATACGGTAGTACGGAATCTGTGATACGGTGGAATGAAACAAGCACGAATCAGGAAGGATCATCATATGTGATGGAAAAACGAGTTGAACAAACGGGTTGAACAAAAGTTTCAGACAGGTTTACGTTGTTTCCTTTGTGGAAAAGCTTTCTTGAAATAGCCTATTTTTCACAGTATCCTCATGATTATATATTTCTATCAGAGTTTTTTGATTTTTCATTCTTGGGTGATACCTGGATTGATCTCTACTCAATCACCTTGGTGTGTTTTGGAAGGAAGTGGTAAAACAGTAGAACCATGGTGGGGGGGAGGCGCGACAGTTGAGGACTCTCATTTTAGAAAAGTCCTCAATTATTGTCGGTGTCCTCGTTTGACATTGACCCAACCACGGAGGGGGGGGGCGACAGTTGAGGACTCTTATTTTAGAAAAGTCCTCAATTGTCGGTGTCCTCGTTTGACATTGACCCAACCACGGAGTGATGAGCAACGTTTTTCTTTTGTTTATGTTGTATTATCTCTCGTATTGTTGTACTGTTTATATTTCCTGAGATAGAATTAAGATGCGACTGTTACTGATAGAGAGCTAATGATGGGCATTAAGCTACTTACGAACATTTATTCTGTTAATTGATGAATAAATAAATTCACACTACCCTGGTACTCGTGAATAGATATTTTCAAATAACTTAGCTCATTTCTATAGCTCACAATTAACTTGTGACAAATATTTTTTTGTGAATTCCACAATCCATGAAGCATATAGTCATAAAATTCCAATTTTCTAAACATACAATGTCAGTCCTTTCTTGAGCTAGTCACATATAGAAACGCGACGCGACGTGACACGATGTGACCCGAGTATGATAGATGAGTTAATATCATTATAATAATATTCCCATTGAGTCGAAGCATAGAGAAACAATAGCGTAAGCAGATATCCCATGGTATAGGGCGTTTATGTCGCAATTTTTACTGTTATCTCAAGCCGATTGCTGTTGATTATTGTCGAATTCTACTGTTTGTTGGCGTGAGAGTGTATGAAAGGCACAATATGAGAGACTACCAGTGTCACACAGCTTCACGGGAAAGAATTACATGAACTATCGGCTTGAGATAACAGTAAAAGTTGCGACATTATCGCCCTCTACCATGGGATATCTACTTATGCTATTGTTTCTCTATGGTCGAAGCGAGAACGTGTAACAACTCACAATATGATCATTGAACGAGCGTTAGTGAGTTCTCACTTTTGACTTACTGAAGGCCAAAGTCGTTTTCCGTCTTTTTGTATGTTCCAGAATAACTCAAGGAAGAATTTAAACACGTATTCCTTCTTACAGGTCCAGTTTGTTGGACAACAAAATTGACACACTCCTTCGTCTTTTTTCAGGATATAACAAATATAATTATTATTTAACGAAAATCCTAAATAAATGCTGTGAATCACTCCGAAGACTTCTGCTACAGCAGACATTGACAACAGGGTTAACAGCTAGATGGAAATTCTATGAGTACTACTATCCAAAAATTAGTTGCCAGCCTGGGAATGGAACCCAGTACCTCCCAATTGCTAGTCGGGAATGCTTACCCTTACACCAAACTGACAATCTCTGGATAGCAGCGCTCATTTTATACGAAGTCATTGCGGCCAACCAATTTACAGATGAAATTAAAATAGAGAATGCTAATTAATATATGTTACTGGCCAATATAATATACTGGCCAACCAGTTACAGATGGAATTGAATAGAGAATGCATTTATTCAAATGCTAATTAATATATAATTATTATTCAACGAGAATCCTAAATAAATGCTGTAAATCACCCCGAAGACTTCTGCTAATTTTCTTCTAATTTTTGGATAGTAGTTCTCATCGAATTTCTATCTAGCTGTTAACCCTGTTGTCAATGTCTGCAGTAGCAGAAGTCTTCGGGGTGATTTACAGCATTTATTTAGGATTTTCGTTGAATAATAGTTATATATTAATTAGCATTTGAATAAATGCATTCTCTATTCAATTCCATATATAACAAATAACTTAGATAGTGCATAAGAAGAAAAATTGTTTTGATTTATCATTTAGTCAGCAGTAAAATTCATTGCATGCGATTACAACAGTTTTTCCATTCATAACATCAGCTAAGGCTATTTGGAAGCCATCATAGAGACGTCATAGAGACGCTATCATAGAGACAAGCTTTCATATAAGACCTTCATGCGCTGACATCAGATTTTAGCCTTCAGTGTGCTATTCAATTATAGTCTGTATAAAATAAGTTGAGACTTGGAGAAAATATCCGGGTTGCCAAATTTTTGCGAAATTTCAATCTTTTCATGCAAGTCCATATGACTGGATATGATCAATTTGGCATCTCTGATTCGACTGTGTTGTGGGCTTTATATCCAATCATGTGGGCTTGGATATAAAGATTGAAATTCCGCACAATTGGGCAACAGTGATTTTTTCCAAGTCTCAACTTTTTTTGTACAGACTATATGTTGCTATGTGTTCCACCAGGGTACAAGCAGTATTAGATGTGGATTTTTTGTAATTTACAATATAGATTAATGTAACAAATTCGGAACACGACTTCGTGTCGCGTCTCATATGCGACTAGATTTAAACCTCGTCTAAGCTAGACTTTCCATGCAGATATTTTTGGACCATTCTCCCAATTTCCAACCTCATTAACAGGAGCACATCTATATTATCATTGATACACAGATAGCCAGAACTGAATTGGCTGGACCCATTTATACATTCTGATTGTCAGTTGAAATTTCAATGCCGAATTTCGACCATATTCCGCGGAATTTGACGCGTGCCCTGAATGGCCTAATTAATTAGCTAATCATCGGTTGCCATTGACAGACCAATTGATCAATCATCAACTCTGGTTCCCCTCACGGGAGGTGCAAGGTTGTGAGGAGTAGGAGGAGGAGGAAGGGGTGTAGTAGTGGCTGTGGAGGAGGAAGAGGAGGAGGTGATGAAGCTGAATGAGAAGGATGAGGAGGAGGAAAATGAGGAGGAGAAGGAGGAAAAGAATAATAAACAGGAGTAGGAGGAGGAGGGGTTGAGAATGAGGTGGGAATGATGAGAATGGGTAAGATAAGGAGAAAATGATGAAATAACGACGAGGAGGAAGATAGGGAGGAGGGGAAGAAGGGATAAGAGGAGGAGGAGGAGGAGGAGGAGGAGGAGGAGGAATTGGTGGATGAAGTGGATGAGGTTTAGAAAGAGGAGGAGAAGGACCCCTCACATACCTCTGAAGCCAATATTCAATGTCAGAACGGTAACCGCAGATTTGCATGGCTGCATTATTTCAATCGAGTTGCAGAGTTGAAGCGTGATTGCATTTCCTGAACTGACATTGATTGGGGGCGAAAAATGTCACCGCATTCACATCCGACAGAATTGTCGTTAGTAATCATAGTGAATTCGTATGGCTTTTGTTGGTGAGGAGTCCCTTGTGGGAAGGTCCCGCATTTATATTTAGCATAGTTCATAGTGATCATAGTTAGCAAGTATGGTTTGGGAAATATTGTACCGTTGATAATGGATGTAGATCCATGAGTTATGAGAAGAGGTTATAAAATAATGTTCCTGTAATAGTGTGATATTGAGAGGGTAGTATTGTAGTTGTTTTTGTGTATCTTATATTATTTTTCAGGTTTTTGAACTGAAATGAACTTTGATTCTAACTGTATGTTGAACCCTGCGTTTTTAGTGTGAGAATTGACTCTGTCTTGTTTGAATTTGCTAAGTTGTTGCTTAGTTGTCAAAATTAAAGCAATTTTCGTGCATTTTTCAAATACAGTTTCAATTTCATGTCGAAAAAGCCACTATATTTGAGAATTGTACGAGCATTGACCTTTTTGCAGCTTTGGCTTTTCCACTGGAAGTTATGCTCAACGCTCGTGGAGGGGGAATAATTTTCAGTGAAAAGGCCACAGTTCGAATTGAGACGTAACTGGGAAAACATGTAACGATGTGCGAGCCTCGGTCCTCCGATTGGGCCCATTTCCCATTCAGAGGGACAAATTGTTAAGTTTTCAGTTATCGGTAATTTTTATCTAGTGAATAGGAAACCAAATTTTATAGAGTTAGTAGGAGTAGAATCAGGAAATTATTTGTGCGTTTGAGTTCAAGTATAGTGAGTTTTATTAAAGCGTATGTGTTTCTGAAGAGTCCAAGTTTGAATATTGTTAAAATGGTGAGTGCCGAACTTTTGTTGTTTTTCTTATTAAGCTCATAATTTAATTGCATAGAATGACCGAGGCCCAAATTTAAATGCAGCAAGTTAGCAGGTTCCCAAAATGTATAGATTAAAAATTGAGTATGTCTTCTTGACCTGAATCGATTCCTGAATAACTTTGTTCTGTTTGAAAATTTGACATGTTACCTGACTTCTATTAATTCGTTCTACCTATTTAGAGTTCAATAAACCTGAAGTTGAATTCTATTAGTATTTTTCATTGAAGTTCCTGGCTCGTAGTTGCTAGTTGCTAAAATAAGTGACAATTAGTTAATGATGATAATCTGTGCATTTAATGGACGAATCCACTAAAAGCTCCCAACCAATCAAGGATTCAAATACCGGTAGATGATTAATTGATAGCAGTAAACTTTAGCAAATATTATAGAAAAGAAGAAACAAACCCCTCCGTTCACATTGGTGGCCAGCGGTGGTATAGTCTGCAAGAATGACTATCGAATCACATGTATTCTTATATATTTTATGTTTTGGAAGATTAATCAAATAGAGAAAAAGATATCTCCGGTTACAGAAATGATGTCAGGTGTGGTGTAGGGTTTAAAAATACCTCCACCGGTTACATTCCCTTCTAAGTTATATCGTAGAGAAAAGAATACTTTTACAATATTCCATTATACAAGATTATAAACCTCATATCCATTACACTATTATAGTATAATACAAAATATTCTATTGTCTCTAGTTATATAGAAGGAAGTCTTCCATATGGTGAGGTCTTTTATAATGGCAGTGTTTGTTTAGCAATGGTATTGCTATCCTTGTCTATCATTCAACAAAGCGAATAGCGCTATCTCTTTCTCGCTTTGCTCTGTTTTCAGATCGTCTTTCAACAATGTAGAATAATTAATAAATTGACAAAACAATTCATCTTAATTATGTAAATTCATTATGAAATTATTGGAAAACATAATTTGTTGCCTTATAAAATATAATTGATTGTTTTGACGAGAGTGGAGAGCTAATATTATACCAAGAAACCTGTATCAACTACCGTCTATAGAAGGCAATAACAAGACATACAATAAGTAGGCTACATCATCAAAATGATAGAGAGGAAAAATAAGGTAACCTTGTGCTATTCCTCTCCCAAATTTAGATAAGTTTGCACAAAGTCCGATCGGCAACGTTGTTCTGCTATCTTTCTCCACTGCTATTATAACGTGGACCTCAATATAGCAAGTTTCTTTCTGTAGTTCCTATCGATGAGACTGCTTCATCAATGAGTTATTTAATATTGTTTAATATTAATTAGATTCTGTAGAAGTAGAAAAGTTGGGTACAATACGTCACTAAATACATCTATCGGAAATCATACATCAACATCATACAACATCATACCGTCGTCAGCAAAACAACGACACTGCTTCAATTGATTGATTGATTGAGTACTTTATTTATGTAGATTACAATATATACTGGCTTATACACTTATATACAATAGCTTACAATACAGCAAAATTATAGATGAATTTACATAATATGGACTAAGAAAATAATTATTGAACTGTATATGATATGAAAAAGCAATTTGTAATATAATAACTATAGATAATAATCATATTGTTATGCATCTACATAAATTGGCGGAGCTTTGGACATATCAATGTCCATTCTTCGGAAAGAATATTAAAAATATCCTCCCCACTAACTCTCTACCAAAATTGGTAGGCCTATAACAGCCTATGACACACGTTCTACAGGAATAGCTATAATTTGAAACAAGTGCAACAGTTTTACAACAGTAATCGGCTTAACACAAAGTGATGACCGTTTTAATCTCGTGTCGGTGTGACGTCATTTTACACCCTCCCCCCCCCCAATCACTCGCTCACCCTTTCATGGCTGATTGATGACACTATCCCTCTCGTTTCGTGGGTCACCCTGTGTGTAATATAACCGGAATGTCATTACACATAATCCTCCCTCCCCTTTTACAAAGTTAACGGGGGTTGTAAAAGTACCCCTTCCACGACTAACCCTCTGCGGGGTGGGGAGGGGTCACTGGTTTCACCCCCAAGTAATGATTACCACTCCGCTAAAGCTCCGCTATTTTCTGTGAACTTCAAATTGATCTTGTCATCCCTGTGTGAACAGCCAAGAAGGTGTAATGGAAAGAAGAAGATGAAGAAGAAGAGGAAGAGGAAAAGGAAGAAAAAGAAGATGATGAAAAAGAAGAAAACGGAGAAGAATAAAAGAAGAAGAAGAAGAAAGAGAAGAAGAACGGAGAAGAATAAAAGAAGGAGCAGGAGATGAAGAAGGAGATGAGGAAGAAAAAGAAAAAGAAGAAGAAGATGATGAAGAAGAGGAACGGAGGAGAATAAAAGGAGAAGGAGAAGGAAATGGAGAAATAGATGAAGACAGGTGGAGAAGAAAAGTAGAAGGAGAAGAGGAGGAAGATGAAGAAGAAGAAAGAGGAGAAAACAGGAGGAGGAGCAAAAAAAGAAGAAGAAGAATACGAGAAAGAGGAGGAAGAGGAGGAAGAGGAGGAAGAAGAAGAGGGAGAAGGAGAAGAGGAACGGTGAAGAATAAAAGAAGGAGCAGGAGGAAAGGAGCAGAAGATGAAGAGAGAGATGAAGAATGAGGAAGTGAAGGTGGAGAAGAAGTAGAAGAAGAAGAAGAGGAAGAAGAAAGAAAACAAGAACAAAAAGATCTGATGAAGATGAGGAAGTGGACGAAGAGGAAGGAGACGACAGAGGGTGAGAAGAAGAGAAAGAAGATGATGAAGAACGTAGATGAATAAAACAAGAAGGAGCAGGAGATGAAGAAGGAGATGAGGACAGGAGAAGGAGTATAAGTCGAAGAGGAAGAGGAGGAGGAAGAAGAAAAAGAAGAAGGAGAGAACAGGAGGAGGAGGAGAAGAAGAATACGTGAAAGAAGATGAAGAAGAAGAAGGAGAAGAAGAACGGTGAAGAATGAAATAAGGAGCAGGAGATGAAGAGAGAGATGAAGAAGGAGGAAGTGAAGGTGGAGAAGAAGTAGTAGGAGAATGAGAAGGAGACAGGAGGAGATGTAGATGACAGTAGGAGAAGAAGTAGAAGAGGGAGAAGAGGAAGAAGAAAAAAAGGAGGACAAAAAGACCTGGTGAAGATTAAGAAGTGGACGAATGAGGAGATGACAGGGGGAGAAGAAGAAGAAGAAGAAGAAAAAGAAGATGATGAAGAAGAAGAAGAAGAAGAAGAAGAAGAAGAAGAAGGAGAAGAAGAACGGAGAAGAATAAAACAAGAAGGAGCAGGAGATGAAGAAGGAGATGAGGACAGGAGGAGAAGAAGAAGTTAAAGAGGAAGAGGAGAAAGGAGAAGAAAAAGAAGAAGAAGAGAACAGGAGAAGGAGGAGGAGGGGAAGAAGGAGAAGAAGTGAAAGAGGAAAAAGAAGTAGAAGAAGAAGAAAAAGCAGAACGGGGAAGAATAAATGGAGAAGGAGCAGAAGAAAAGAAGCAGGAGATGATGAGAGAGATGAAGAAGGAGAAAGTGATGGTGAAGCAGAAGAAGTAGTGGAAGATGAAGAACAAGAAGAAGAAGTTTCCTCATCCCTGTGTGTGGAACCAATTGGAGCTTCCTGTCCCCAGGAGGAGCTTCCTGCCAGGACGGGTTGTCGGCCGATATTAAACGGCAGGAGCTTTAATGACATTGACTGTGATGGCTGCCATAAGCTAATGACAGTGTAGCTGCATAATCTGTTTCGTGTACACGAACAAGGTCTGTTGGTGACCGCGATAATGTGCCATGCAAATCCCTCACTGAACTTGACTTTGAACAATGTAGAACAGCTGACAAGTGACATGGCTACTGGTCTCCATGCTAATCAAAGTGGGCTAGATAGATGAAAGGAAAATAGTTGAAGGAATAGATAGGTTTAATAATGATTGATAGCTCATAGAGGATTTGATGTTATGGAATTTCAGTTGCATTCAATACCTAATGGTTTGAGAATCAATTCCCACTGCCGAATCAATACAGTGAGTAGAAAATAAATATCGGGGGACCGAGCTTCGCTCTAGAGTACAAAAGCATAAACAATTTGTAACGAAAGATGTAATTATAACATATTTAAAGTTTATCTTTATTCATTTATATATTTATTTAGTCAGGTACAATTATTTTTACAGTTATATGAGGAGGCACAACAGGCTTATGCCCAAAACTGTCCCTTTTCAAATTTATACTACAGTCCAAATCGAAATCTAGGTTAAGCTACTATCACTCATCAAAATAACAATTCATTTACACTTCAAAAAACAAACACATCATCAATTACAAATAGATATACTATGAATTCGATTTAGAATGATGTACTCAGTCTGACACAATATTTGTTAATATACTATGTACTATTCTACACTAACAGCATCTAGTTACTATTTTAGACTTTATGAAGTGAACACGTTTTCTGGAAGAATAAAAATAATCAAGAATGAGTTTTTCTTGCTAGATTATTATTTTCGTGAAATCAGCTGAGGAATAACCCACACTTGCACTCGCTCACTCATTTGCATTACGGTATCGACAGACGACAAAATTTCCAGCTGTTTTTCCAATGACGTTTTTATCCTCTTAATGTCCTTCAGCGAGTTATCTCAGGGTTGAGACCTAGTGCAATCGAATTTTTCATATCATAAACCTTCTTTGTTCCAAATTTCGTGAGAATCGTTATAGTCGTTTTCGAGATCCGGTCACATACAGATATATAAACATATAAACATCTAAACAGAAATTGCTCGTTTAATAGTATAGGATATCACTGAATTTACGAATTTGTAAGTGTTATTGTCGCTTACTTCCTACAAATATGATTAAACATACATTCTATATTTGTTCTCAATCAACTAATATTTGCTCTCAAAACTGGAACTAAAAATCTGGTGTGGTGCACTCACACAACTTTCCTTGCCTTTATGAAAATTGATCAACTGACGCTAGTGTTCCCGCTCATCTCAAGTCTAATTCTCTAAGATCTGAGCCAGCTGGTGACAGGACAATAGCGCTTCAGACACACGAAGTCTGCTATCTCTTCATAGAGAATGATTCAATACAATCAACAGTTGCCAACAGTTTGCAATTGAATAATCATATTTTCTCCAATTTCGAGGTTATCTTCAATCCTAGGTGAAAATTCTAGAGACCATTAATTGTAGAGATTTCTATGCTCAATCTTTTCCACTTGGAATTTTTTGTTCAAATTGTATCTGGAGCCTGATAATGAGGAATCTAAAATCAAACTTTGCATAGATGGAACAGTGCTACTAAAATTTTTACAGATATGAGACTTGTGGCAGTTGATATAGCTTATCAATTACTTTTCTAGGTATGAATTTGATTAAAATCGTTCGAGCCGTTTTCGAGAAAATCGCGATAAACCCTGTTTTTGACAACATTTTCGCCATTTTAGCCGCCATCTTGAATTGTATTTGATCGAAATTGTTCGTGTCGGATCCTTATAATGTAAGGACCTTGAGTTCCAAATTTCAAGTCATTCCGTTAATTGGGAGATGAGATATCGTGTACACATACGCACATACACTCATACACACACACACACACACACACACACACACACACACCACACACACACACCACACACACACACACACACACACACACACACACACACACACACACATACAGACGACCAATACCCAGAGACCACGTTTTTGGACTCAGGGGACCTTGAAACGTATAGAAATTTAGGAATTGGGGTACCTTAATTTTTTCGGAAAGCAATACTTTCCTTACCTATGGTAATAGGGCAAGAAAAGTAAAAACAATAGAATAATTAGTTATAGCCGTCGTCAGCCTCTTTGAAGAATGATGCATGTTGCTTGCATGTCTTCACAAAAGTCTGTTAGCTTTCAATCAATCAGACAGGCCTCCTTTACATTAAAGTCTTCTCTGATTGATTCTCGTTGCATTGAATCATCAATAAAAATGAACAGACTTTTGTGCAACCGGGCCCAAGAGTATAAAGTGTGGTTCAGAGAAGGCTATAGATTGACATGTGACTGTGTGAGAGTTACAAACATTCAACCTACTTTATCATATTTGTAGAGGTTGTGTGTAAGATTTGTGTTTTATTGGAAAAACGTTAATGTCAATGTCAACTATTCATTAGTTGAAATGACTAACGAAATAGAGTATCAACGTTCGATGAAGAGAATATACAAATCAACGTTCTAACAGACATGAAATTTATAAAACAAGTTAAGAGAAACATCGCAATCATGAGATACATTGACGGCTGAGTCACTTCCCCATATCTGATATCCACTCGTAGGGACTACCTACCTATAAATCCCTTACAAATTATATGCCACTTGAGGAATGTATTGTAGAATATTTTTTTCCCACAGATACCTTGAAAAGTGACCATTTCTGCACTGATTGCAGGCCGCAAAGAATCACTTTTCCGCTCTAGTGCGCAAAGTATTACTTTGCGTACTCCAGATTTTCAGCATGACAACGCAAAATAGTTAGTAGGTTATATGGAGCACCAGTGCAGGAAAATCAAAATAAAGTTGGTAACACTGACTGTGATATAATGAGGTCCACGTTATAATATGGCAGTGGAGAACGTCGTTGCTTTGCCATTATGTGCCTTCTTTAATTTAATTATTATCATTCAATTTTAAATAAATAAGGTTTTTATTAATAATAAGATTAAACAGAAAAACATTTGATGGATTTCAGGAAATTTTACCCATAATTACCCACTTTTCATATTCAATGATAACTGTAGGAAAAATTTAATGTGAAATACGTGTGCAAAGTTCCTCTGCTACACTCAAGAAACCATTATTCCGCACTCGCCTACGGCTCGTGCGTAAACGTTTCTTCCGGTGCAGCAAACTGTCACTTTGCGCACTAGTTGCACAAATAACTATATTGGATAGATACTTCATTCTATGGTGTTATACTATATGCTTACTGCACAGTATAACAGTATAGATGGTCTTCTTCACTTAATTCATGCTTAGTTCATACTTCTCATTATACAAAATTCTATTTATAACGTTATAAATTAATTGAAGGACATCATTTTCATATGAATAATTTATTTTTCGCCCCACTTGGATGTAATGAGCTGGTTTACATGCGTCATATGAAGACCGAAAGTGATTGTTTTCTGACCAGGCCGGTAAAATTTTTACGGCCCCGGGGCTGTAATAGTATATTTCGCACCTAGAGCAGAAAATGCGATTTTTCCGGCTCGAAATCGGGTTTCAAGTCCGAGGCCGTAGGCCGAGGACTAGAAAAGATTGAGAACCGGAAAAACATTTTTGCCCGTGGTGCAAACAATATTTTTCGCCACACTACAGGTATTGCTGACAAAATAAATAAAGAATACAAAATAAAGAATACTTGTTATCATACCCATCTCTTGATTTCAGTGGTAGAAGATTTGCAGTCAGGATTTCAGATTCTTTTAAAACTTCACTTGGAATATCACAGGCGTCATCATTTTCAAGCATTTTTGAAAATTTGGAATGCGCTAATCAACAATAAATAATTGAATAAAACTGGTTGCAAAGCGAATTAGTTTAATTCGAAACTGGAACTGAAATCATGGCTACTTCAGCTGATGATGAAAGTGGACACTCGCCCGATCTAGCGGATGACTTATTAACTACTTCCATGAGCGGCTGGAAAGAGACAACTTTCTGGCCAAGACCGGAAAAGAAACCCTTTTCTGACGTCAGACGAGAGTCGTCTGCAAACAAGGTCTTTCAGATCTACGTAGGGACTGGAAAACAGCTGCTTTCTGTGCAGTGTGGCGAAAAATAACCTTGAAGTCAGCTGATCCTGATTTGATGTGAACGTGTTTACAAAATGGTTAATGAAACGGAATCAGTTTACGCTTCTAGAATTGAATAAAGTATTCTGCAATAAATATACTATCATTTTATTTGGATGAATGGAATACAGATAAGATATATATTATAAACTATTCAAATTCGATTTTCAGAGTAGTATGGAACTTCTAACCTAAACTACCGAAGTCTATGACAACAAGCATTGTTGACGTTTTGACATTCAGATTGGCTAAATTTCAAGTGTGCTAAAACAGCTGATCAAAAAACTTTTCATTATTTGAGTTTAAAAATCAATAATTAAAACATTTATAATAATATCATCTTATTGTCATTTGAAACAATAAAAAAGTATAAACTCAACCTCCCACATAATTGAACATAATCTCTTAGGTTATTTAGACAAATCACAATGAAAAATGAAAATACTTAGACAATTTCCTGATATTCAGATTAACTCAGATTTGCTAGAGCTATGACCTTCCACTTCTGCTTTCGAAAGTGCTTAATAAACAATTGTTCTCATATATATATTGTTTTGTTTTCTGTGTGGCGAAAAATAGCGTTCGCACCATGGGCAAAAATGTTTTCCCGGCTCTCAATCTTTTCTAGTCCGAGGCCGTAGGCCTACGGCCTCGGACTTGAAAACCGATTTCGAGCCGGAAAAGTTTAATTTTTGGCCCTAGGTGCGAAATATACTATTATAGTGTTTTTGAAATGATTACTTCATATAATAATGCTCACTTTCATTTATTACATACTTGATTCATACTCCTCTTCATTTGTACTCTTTCAGTCTGCTGAAATGCAAGATTCCATCCCACAAATTATACACATTTCCATTTCAGACACAGAAATCTCTGTGGATGGACTCCTAAAAATCCACGTAACTCGTGGAAAATGTGAAGCATTCCAACCACTGACTACGTTTCATTGCAATCGGAAGACAAATATTAGCTGCCATGAAAAGTTCTGTCGGATAATTTCATCTTCAAAGCGAAAGTTTCGCAGTTGAAGCTATGCATATCACATAATAATATGGAGACAAAATTCCATCGGGAGCGACTCCTTTTGTCCTACAAAGTGACCTCTCACTCCTTCTCGATTCCTCCTCACTCCTTCTCGCATCCTCCTCCGTCTCTCCACAATTTCTCCTCACTTCCTCCTCCGTCGCTCCTTCTTTTCTCCTCACTTCCTCCTCCGTCACTCCTCCGTCTCTTCTCCTTTTCGCCTCACTTCCTCCTCCGTCACTCCTTCTTTTCTCCTCACTTCCTCCTCTTTCTCTCCTCCGTCTCTCCACCTTCTCTTCTCCTCGTCTCCCAGTTCCCGTTTTGCGTTTGCAAAGTTGGTGAAAAGCATACAAAGCACACTAAAACTTTGTAATTGTTCCCCACGCAGCGATTACGTCAACTGAAAAACTTTGATTCGGCACTGAATTTTGTTGTACAAGCGCCGCGAATATTTTGCTGCTGCTTGGAATAAAGTCGAACTTGGTTCCTTGAGAGGGTTTCTACATCGTTTTATTACCATTTTTGAGCTTGAGGGGTGGGTTTGATTCATGATAAGGGAATATTGTAGATAATTCTATATTTTAAGAAGTGTTAGGCCTTTCAGATCAAGTACAACTCTACTCATGCGAGACTGTCATGAGATGAACTCCACAAGTATTAGGTGAGACGAGAATCTATTTCTGTTTTATAAGAGATTAAGCTGAGGAGTTCCCTAACTTCCCATTATTCACTTATCACTCTTCAAGTCGACATTTCTACTAACTCTCATGCTCAATTTCATACTACATTTCACTCTCTTGACATGAAAATTACAGGAATTACATTCGTTTGATAACATGAGTTTAATTTGTGGATTTAAGTGAAATTTTTAATATTTTTTGTGATTGTGAAGGAAGATTTCTGTTTGGATTTGTGTTTTGAAATTAATTAATCTGATTAATTCAAAATTATCGTAGTAAATACATTTTTTGGACTCAGAATAGTGTGTGAATTGAGTTATCAATTCAACACAACCTCTAGACTGTGTTTTCCAAATATTAAGGATTCAAACAGTTTTGGGCGAATGCCTTTTGTTTTCACCTGCATTGTATCTATTGTCTATGAATAAATGGAATGAAATTATGAGTTGTACATTTTGTGAAATATGAAAAAAAATGAGTAAGGGTACTTGGTATTTTGATTTTAATGTCCATACTATGTTATTTGGAATGTAGAGGAAAGAATCATACTTTAGGTAAAACCCATTTCCATTCATATTAAAAGATCAAACACTCATATAGTGAGGCTCACATTATAATGGCAGTGTTTGATTATCAATGGTATTGCTATCCTTGTCTATCATTCAACAAAGCTGATAGCGCTATCTCGTTTTGCTCTGTTGCCAGATCGTCTTTCAACAATGTTGAATCAATAATAATTTACAAAATACTTCATTCTAATTCAAAGAAAAAAGTAATTTTAAAATTATTGGAAAATATTATTTTTTGCATAATAAAATATAATTGATTATTTTAAACGAGAATGAACAGTTAATATTGCATCAATAAACCTGTATCAGCTACCGTCTATAGAAGGCATTGAGAAGACAGAGGATCGGCAACGTTGTTCTCCCATCTCTCTCCACTGCCATTATAACGTGGACCTCCTATAGGAATATATTTCACCAGCTATTATCTAAGATTTAATGACTTTAAGAATATCGAATATTTTAAAAAAGATATGACTCTCTACATTACAAAATATGTTACTCGACTATGATGATCTTATTATATCGTACTATGTAACCATATTATATCACCTTGAAAGCATTGGGAATCAATAGTGTTGTTTATCCAAGATTTGATTCCTTTTCAGAATCTCGAATATTTGATAGAAGACCATTTTGAAACCTCTCACACCATGACGAATCCCATAAGATTCCAATGATAATTTATATCGCACGGTGTAACAATATAATATCACCTTAGAGCCATAGAAAAATATTAGTGAACATAATTGTTTATTACTTGAGATCAAGAGATTTGAGAAGGAACTTTTAGAGAGAAATGTGAGAGGTCACAAGATTATCTATGATGTTATCACAGAGTTCTTTTAATTGTTGTCATTGAGACAATGATCTAAATGAAATAAAATAAGAATTATAAACGATTATTTGTGCTGAGCTAGCTTGAGTTGTTCTATGTTAAATAATATCTGGGGAATTAAAATATACGCCCTTTGTAGAATGATGAAACGTCAGTGCTCTTACTAACTCAACATAGAGCCATAGAGAAGCAATAACATAAGTAGATATCCCATGGTATAGGGCGTTTATGTCGCAACTTTTACTGTTATCTCAAGCCGATAGTCCACGTAGTTCTTTCCTGTGAAGCTTTATGACGCTGGTAGTCTCTCATATTGTGCCGTTCATACACTCTTACCCGGTCAAAACAGTAAAAATCGACAATAATCGACAGTAATCGGTTCGAGATAACAGTAAAAGTTGCGACTTGCGACATAAACGCCCTATACCATGGGGATATCTACTTACGCTATTGTTTATCTATGATAGAGCTTACACAATTCTCTGCTCCAATATACTACAATCAGCTGCTGCTGTAACACGTAGTTACAGAATGTTTGATAAAAGTTAGTATGCATGAGACTCTATTGCAACAAATGATAATTTTGTGTCACAAAAAAGATGACGATTTGATTCAAAGAATACCCTGGTATTCCGTGTAAGAGCAGTGTGGAAAATCATCCACCATGAATTCCATCTAAGAAAATCCGATTTCAAAGGAAACACGATGACACTGAAAAAACCAAATCGATAGAATTTAATGAAATTCATGACTGAACGATTGGTCAAAGAAAAAATTTCATTTTCAGCTTGCTGGGACACTTCGCAAAATCGCTTACTTTGATGTTCCAGAGAATAGAATGAGAAAGAGGAGGGGGAATGTCAAGAGGATGAAGAGAGAGGAGAACTGGGTGATCGAGGGGGTGGGAAAAAGTCTTTCTTTTTCTTCTCTCGGCTCATATGGTCATTCTAGAGCACATTTACTGCACTTCGAATCTTACATACTCCATATTCCTCTACTATGTATCTCAAAATTACACTTTATACTGAACTCAATTTTTATAATGTTCAACTTATACTAAAGCTCTCTTTTCTTTGTTTTATCTTTTTTCACTTTCTTGATCTTTTTGTGTTAACTGTAACACTTCCTTTGCTCAGGTTTTTGTAACCTTTGGGATTATTTTCCATGATAATGATTTTCTGTAATGTTCTTTAGGGTGTGATTGTTATATCTAGTTATCTTGTAATTATTTTTTTCCGTAATCAAAATTTAATGCTCTGTATATACTGTAAAAAATGAAAAATGAATTGATTTATTATTTTTATTATTATATTATAAACTCCATACTAAACTTTAAGTGCCGGTTGTACAAAAGCCGGTTAAATTTTAATCGTGATTGAACTCTCGAGAACCAATCAGAAAAGGCTTTTTTGAAACGAAGCTTTCTCTGATTGGTTTTCGTGACATTAATCACGATTGAAATTCAAACCGGCGTTTGTGCAACTGGACCTAAATCTCATATATTTATACTATAATTGAGGAAAGAATTGGATTATACACGTATGGGATAGGAAAATTATGTTTGCCGCATCATCACATCTGAACTACAGGACTGATTAACTTGAAATTCTTCATATAGATTATAAATTGAACGAGGATAGTTATAGGCCTATTTCCAAGTCTTCATTTTGACAATTTTTTTAATAGAAATTTGCGAAGCACGGGTTACCTGCTAGTTCCACAAAACTCTTACTTTTTCATATCTATCTTTATATCCACTTATTGCTTCTAACTAGGTTACAAACCTCTCTATTCTTCCTCTTCCTCTAGTCATCACTTTTCCTTCCAATATTTCTTTCTCACTCCCTCTCATTATCATTTCATTATATCTCCCTTTCAATCCTCTTCTCACACGTTTATCTCCATCCACTCTAGTTTCATCAATTCTCTCTTTATCTATTTCCCCATTTATCGCTCTAAACCTTCATTCTTCTCCTTCCTCTACCAATTTCCTTCCCAAAACTCTCTCTCACTATCTTTCTTCATCATCACTGTATATCTCCCTATCAATCCTCTTCTCACACGTTTATCTCCATCCACTCCAGATCCACCTATTCTCTCTGTATCTATCTCTACATTTATTGCTTCAAACCTCTATTCTTCTTCTTTCTCTACCCCTTCCCTTCCCATAACTCTCTCGCACTTTCTTCTTTCATCATCCCTGTATATCTTCCTTTCAAACCTCTTCTCATACGTTTACCTCCATCCACTCTAGTTTCATCAATTCTCTCTTTATCCATTTCCGCATTTATCGCTGTAAACCTCCATTCTTCTTCTTCCTCTACCCCTTCCCTTCCCATAACTCTCTCTCACTTCCTTTCTACATCATCCCTGTTTATCTCCCTGTCAAACCTCTTCTCATACGTCTATCTCCATCCACTTCAGTTCCACCTATTCTCTCTGTATCTATCTCTGCATTTATTGCTTCAAACCTCCATTCTTCTTCTTTCTTCACCTCTTCCCTACCCATAACTCTTTCGCACTTTCTTTCTTCAACATCCCTGTATATCTCCCTCTCAATCCTTTCCTCACATGTTTATCTCCATCCACTCAAGTTCCACCAAGTCTCTCTTTATCTATATCTGCATTGATTGCTTCAAACCTCTATTTTTCTTCTTTCTCCACCTCTTTCCTTTCCATAACTCTCTCACTTTCTTCCTCCATCATCCCTGTATATCTCCCTCTCAATCCTTTCCTCACATGTTTATATTGTTTATCTCCATCCACTCTAGTTCCACCAATTCTCTCTTTATCTTTTCCATCATTTTTCGCTTCAAACCTCTATTCTTCTTCTTCCTCTACCCCTCTCCACCATATAACTCTCTCACTCACTTCTTTCTTCATCACCCCTGTATATCTCCCTCTCAATCCTCTTCTCATACCTATATCTCCATCCACTCCAATCCACCTATTCTCTCTGTATCTATCCCTGCATTTATTGCTTCAAACCTCTATTCTTCTTCTTACTCCACCTATTTCCTTCCCATAACTCTCTCTCACTTTCTTTCTACATATATCCCTGTATATCTTCCTCTTCTCACATGTCTATCTCCATCCACTCTAGTTCTATCGATATCCATCTCTGTATTTATAGTTCCAAACCAGGTCACAAGCAAATTGCCAATATCTCTGATATTATCATACACAAATCATGCGATACAACAGGGGAATTTAATTTCCAATATCGGACATACAGATTCTATTATACTGTTTACATTGAAAATTATTATTGGTCTGGTTCGGGTTGATTGAAAATTTCAAAATACAAGACTAATGTGATGTGATGAGATTAGAGATTAGTCAGTCGTGAAACTGTATGTCAAAGAGGCTGATATTATTTGATTTGTGATATATGTTTATCATGATTCACATTATTTGTTGTGTCATTATCATGGCCGAATTGATTCATATTTGTTGTATCTTGGATGGATTAGCAATTAGATTATAGTTTGAGATTGGAAATTCCTTTGAAATAAAATTTGAAAGCCCCTCAACTCAGCTTAAATGCTTGCAGGAATGGAAGAAATACAATGAGGGAATGAACTGAGCTTCCAAACATTGCTAGGAAACATGGAAAATACAATCATATCCTTCGATGGAAGTATCAATTATATCATGAGAGTATTATATTCTCTTAAGTGAGGAATAAAAACCAAAATTGAATCTATCTACACATTTTTATCCAGCTGAGTAGAAAAAACTATATCAATGAAGCTAATTCAACAAAACAAGTATTTTAGTGAGTTAATAATACTGCACAGTTCTTATAAATATATTGATTTAGTAATTCTTATATTCAATTTTCGATTAAAATTGAATAAACTGATAACACTCAATCAATTTTGAAACTGTGCACTGAATTAATTCTCTAAAATACTCGTTATATTGAATTAGTTTCATATAGATTTTTCTACTTAGCTGGATACAATTTGTAGAGTAATCAATATTGGAATCCATTGGACTGGAAATGGTCCAAATTCAGCTGGAGTTTATTCTCTTGTATAATTCTATTTCGCGGATTAACATTTTTCAAATTTATCAATAATTTACAGTTTCATGTGTTCAGTGACATAAGAAGAATTTTCATATTCAATTTGGGTTTCGATATTTCTTAATATTCATAACTTCCTGTTTGTTAGCGTCTACTCAGTATTTATCCGACACAAATTTCGTAAAGTGGGAAACATAATCTTTCTAGAGTAATAGATGAATTAAAATTCGGGAAAAGAATAGTTTGAGGCTGTGCCTGTTGGACCTTCCCCAATCATTTTCAATGAATAGTAGTGTATCTTGAACTAATGAATGATTATGATTCTTGATATCTTTCATGTAGAATAATAATCTTGTATGATAATCATATCAATAAATGAGGGAAAATAATTTTATCATAGCTATTTTAATAAATTGTTTATAATAAACAATTGTTTGTAATAAATAGTAGTGTATCTTGAATTAATCAATGATATTGATTCATGATTAAAGCATTATTATCGACATCTTTCGAGTTAAATGATAATCGTGTATAATAATCATATAACAATGAATGAGAAAAAAAAATGTTTACATAGCTATTTTATTGAATTGTTTATCCATTTATTAGAGCGAACAATACTATAGTCGGGAAAGAAAAAACAGGCTACTGCCCAAAACTTCTTCCATTTCCTAATTTTGTCTTAAATTGTCCAAATATTATGTAGGTAGGTTATGTCCATTCAAATTTATACATCAAATCATCAATTTGAGTATACAAATCAGGATAAAACCAACAATTAGAATTATAATAATATAGGCTTGAATATAGATTTCTTCCATCTATGAATCTTGTAAAATAATCAAATAAAAAAATATTCATTTAATTGAATAAGTCAAATAGTAGTATATTTATTTATTTATTTTTATCATTTATAATCAACTTAAGGGCTAAGAAACAGACTACAGTCCAAAACTTCTTTTCATCCCAATTTCGTAAAATAAACTGTGCAAATAAAGGTTATGTGCGACTTTCCAATTCTTCACTAATACCCACATTGAAACAAAACACAAACACTGAACAATGACTTAAAAATAACCTTTCTTATTATTAGAACATTAATATTCATCTACTAATTTCATAATTTTGTTTGTATTATAAATTTCTACTAATTTTATTTTAAAAAACCTTAATCCCATATCAGTGAATGAAGTTTGTAAATAGTAATTATAACACGCAATAAGCAACCAATGACTTATACCCCACAAATATAATTTATAGTGGGGTGTATATTATTCATTGAAATTATCATTTATTCATTGTTGAAACACCGCTGATTTATGTAGTTACATTACAATACTATATTATCAATATTCTAATATTGCATTCAATCTTCATTGTAATTAATAAGTTTTCATAATATGTGAAAATTTATGCATGATTAGCTGTTGTATTGTAATTTATTGTAGATTCGTGTTTAAACCAGAATGTATTGTAACTTACTTGAATAAATAAATTTGAAATTGAAATTAATTTTGAATCTAGAAAGATTAAGATCCAAATTGATAACAAAATTCCTTCTACTTTGTACTAAAAACTGTAAAATAAATATTAATTTGAAATATTTTGTTCCGGAATATTATTATAGTTATTTCACAAGCAGGATAATCAAATCAAATTCATGGATTCATAACACTGTGGACCCTGTTCATCCACAAATAATTCAGAATACATTCTATGCCGAGAAAGGCTGAGAGGCTGAATAATAAATTATATTTGGAGTGGTAGGCCTCTTGTGATGGTCACTCTGGTAGGTTTCGCTTGCTTTGCCAGGCAAATGGAAATTTGGCGACCTTTGACTGTGAAAAAGCACTTCAGTGACCTCACGTGCTAACAGAACAGGACGTTTGTCAGTGCGCTTCATCTTCTTCTTCTTCTTCTTCTCCTTCTTCTTCTTCTTCTTCTTTTTCTTCTTCTTCTTCTTCTTCTTCTTCTTCTCCATCATCTTAATCTCCTTCTCTTCTTCCTCTTTTCCATTATCCTCTCCAGTTATTGTCCTCCACTCCTTCCCTCACAGAATCTCCTCCTTTTCCTCTTTCTCTTGAGGTGGCTGCCACATATTTGTCTCAAGCATATAGACCACTATAATAACATGGGCTGATACAGAGATTATCTGTTCTATAATATTCGAACAAAGATGACTATATAATAATTGACCGAGCGAAGTGAGGTCTCAGATTCAAGTCGACGGTTAGGTATTTCTCTCTATGTCTAAGGGCCGGTTTCCGAGCTCGGGATTTTAGCTAAGCAGTCCTTGACTTTAAACAGCTGGAGTCAGAAAATTGGTTTTCCAAAACGTGGCGTAGTCGCAGCTTTTATAACAGTAGTAGTAGTAGTTTTTATTTTCTCATTTCTATAATTGGAAACGTTTTTCCGTAACTGAATTAGACATTCCTGAATAATTGAAAATAACTGAAACTTTACACTATTTTCTCTTTATTTTCTTTTGTGTTCAACTTCCTAGTTTTTCGAAATTTGATTCAAACGTGATTATGAGAATGACTGCGACTACGTCCCGTTTTGGAAAACCAATTTTCTGACTCCAGCTGTTCAAAGTCTAGGACTAGCTAAATCCCGAGCTCGGAAAGCGGCCCTAAATGTTTAAATGTTATATGTTTATATGTTGCGCATTTACGGCGAAGCGGTAATAGATTTTCATTAAATTTGACAGGTATTTTCTTTTTAAATTGCGCGTCGATGTATATACCAGGTTTAGGAAATTGCATTTCAAGGATAATATAAAAGGAAAAAAGAGCCTCCCTCATACGGCAATATTGGAGTAAAAATCAGACTATAGAATTATTTATCATAAATCAGCTGTCGAATGGATTATACATTGCATGCCATGACGCATGCGATTGCGTTTCAATATCTTAATGTAACTTGGTAAAATCAGCAGCTGTGTAGACTATTAATTGCATGCCTCATTGGATGCAATTTTTATGAACCTATTAAATGAACTATATTGATTGCGTGCAATAACGCATGGAATTAATAACTTAAATAAAATAGTATTGTCTCTCGACCTTTCTCTGCTTTGAACTCGGTTTGTCCTGTTGCCAGTATGTCTTGAAGGAGATTAGGTTTTGATGTTAGCATTTTGGATACACCAACCCCAACAGCCATTAGCCGTTTTCACACCGATATCTCGCCGAAACGACACACAGACAGGATTTACTCTGATGGACAGTATAAAAGGAGGCTGCGGTTTATAATGCGCGAGGTCTACTGTTCCCAGAACTACTAGTAATTATAATGTAAGACACGTTGTCTTCCATACAAATCACATATAAAATTAGTCACCATAGACTGTTTAGTTATCTGTCACCATAGTTATCTAAGTCTATACTGGCAGTATTCCTCATAAGTAACATCAAAAGCCTCCCATTCAACCAATGCTGTCAAATTTAAGTAAATTTCACTATATTTATCCAAGACTCAACTGTCAGTATCACTCATAAGTAATGTTAACAACACTTCATTCAACCAATCCTGACAGTATTTAGTGAATTTCACCATATTTATCCAAGACCTATCTGTCAGTATTCTCATAAGTAACATCAACAGCCTTCTATTCAACGAATGCTGGCAGTATCAAGTGAATTTCACCGAAGTTGATCAAGATGAGATTCAAAACTGTCTTGAGTGCATTCGTCTGTTGTTCAGCATTCAATACAGATTAGGTGTAATGCTCGTCTCGCGCACTAAGACCCTTACTTAAGGCCTCCTAAAGCAGCTCACAAACCAGCTGTCTACCTTCAGAGAGCATTATTTGGATCTTTAGTGAGGATGCATTATTTGGATCTTTAGCGTGGACGCATTATGAAGGGATGTATCAAGAGAGGGACGAGAGTTTATGTTTATTAATACCTCCCCACAGTTTATTCCACAATCGTAATCTTCAAGTTGATACTTAGATTCAAGTCTGGAATTATTCATGACGATTGTGGTTCACAGTGGAAGTCGTTTTATGATTATTTAATACTGAAGATTAAACAATAGTCCTGTATTAGATCTAACGTCATATTGTCAAGATTCAATTCAATTCAATTCAATTTATTTCACCAAAACACAAAAACTGTACAAAGATGTGACAATCAGAAAAAAAAATTATTATTCTAAATATCTGTATCATCTATCTGTAAAATACGGCTGGAGGTGAAGAACTACTGGCATAAGTGAAACACTTGTTCGCCAGTAGGAGTAGAGACTTACCGTAACTGTTTCTAAATCTTAAGCTAATAATTTAAAATGGAATATTTTTATTCAAACAATGGTAAGTATATTTAAAATAAATGCTATTAATTGTGAATTGATCCAGACAATAATGAATAGTTTTTAAAGCTGAAAATTTTTTTGAACTCATAAAATATTAAGATGGAAATAATAGTTGTGAAGTATCCAGTTTTTAATATTTATTGGTACAAACTTAATAGGTACACCGATGAGCTCGGTCGGGATGCAGTTTACAATCTGTGTTTATTGAAATATTTAAATATGCTAAGCACATAGAGTTGACGGATTGACATGACTCTCAATTCACTGAATGCAATTTTTGAAGAAAGATTAATCAAGTGTTGTTCTAGAGACTACTCTGGAGGAATCACAATATCCATGTACTTAAAATTTACTATAACATCCTTCAACAACATTTTTTGATGTATCAAGATACAAGTTCGATAGATAATTTACTAATTATCTATAATTTACCTACTAATTATTGAGAACAATATAAAACATGAAGTACCAGAAGTAGGAGTAATGTTCTTAATAATTTCAAAAGAGTATCCCATACAAGTGAAATTATTCTGTAGATAATAGATTACTAGATATCCAAAACTATCAAGTTCACTCTGAAACTTCCACGATCTTTTAACAATTGTTACCCGATGAATTGGAAAATGGTTGAGAGAAGTTTCAGGACTCTGATCGATAAAATTTCTTTGAATTACAGTATTTATTTATTCATTCATTCACTTTATGTATCACGAGGAAGTTTCGATATTGATGGATTTTCTCTGGGCTATAGTGAGGTCCACGTTATAATGGCAGTGCTGAAAGATAAAAGTGTTGCCAATTTTTTGCCTTGAGACTGTTTCCTATAGAGGAAAGCTGATACCGGTATATTTGATGTAATATTAACGATTTTATCTTATTCGTCAAGAAAGAATATTTTCGCCACACTGCACAGAAAGCAGCTGTTTCCAGTCCCTACGTAGATCTGAAAGACATTGTTTGCAGACGACTCTCGTCTGACGTCAGAGCAGGTTTCTTTCCGGTTAAGGCCGGAAAGAGTATCCTTTCCGGCCTCTAATTTCACGTGTGCTAAAACAGCTGATCAAAAAACTTTTCATTATTTGAGTTATTATTCAATAATTGAAACATTTGTAATAATATCATCTTATTTCATTTGAAAGAATAAAAAAGTATAAACTCAACCTCCCACATAATTGAACGTCATCTTTCGGGTTATTTAGACAAATCAGAATAAAAAATAAAAATACTTGGACAATCTTGATATTTAGATTACCTCAGATTTGCTAGAGCTATAACCTTCCACTTTGCTTTCGGGAGTGCTTAGTAGACAACTATTCTCATATATATTGTTTATTTTTGTGTGTGGCGAAAAATAGCGTTCGCACCACGGGCAAAAATGTTTTTCCGTCTCTCAATCTTTTCTAGTCCTCGCCTACGGCCTCGGACTTGAAAACCGATTTCGAGCCGGAAAAATCTCATTTTCTGCTCTAGGTGCGAAATATACTATTTCCCGGCTCTCAATCTTTTTTAGTATTCGGCCTACGGCCTCGGACTTGAAAACCGATTTCTAGCCGGAAAAGTCTCATTTTCGGCCCTAGGTGCAAAATATATTATTTCCGATAATTGAATAATGAATTTCCATAATATTGAGATTCATTTATTTATCACATCATATTTTTACATTGTTGGAAAGAGATCTGGCAACTTTACTGAGCTAGAAAAGGATAGTTCTATCTGCTTTTCCGAATGATAGACAAGGATAGCAAAATTGTTACTAAAATACGGCAATTATTATAACGTAGACTAAAGTGAAAAATTTAGTTACAAATTATAATGTAATTGAAGATTGATTGTTCTATTGTACTATCTTCACCTCACAGGAGATATTCCTACATGATTTCAATCATGCTGAGACAAATAAAATGAAAGCTGTACGAATTCGTAATAGGTGAGGGCAAGGTTGGCGAATGATAAGAGAGACAAATTGCATTGGATCTGAATGGTGATCATGAGGACAGAGGGAAGATTGAAAAAAATCTGTCACAAGATATTGAGATGATAAGAGGGTGATGGGATCTTAGTGAGTGCAAGGGTGAGTAATGGATAGATAGATTGAGGGTGATTGAGAAGGGTCAGAGGGACAGTGAAGGGAGAGGAGGAGGAATGGAAGGAGAAGGCAGAGGCATTGAAAGGAGATGAGAGAGAGAGAGTGAGTGAGAGAAATGAGGAAATAGGGAAATGGGGAGAAAAGCAAAGAGGAAGTGGTAGAGGAAGAAGAAGAGGAAAAAGTAGAAAATAACAGGAAGAAGATAAAGAGGAAGAGATTGAGTGATAGTGAGGAGAAGAGGAGAAAGTAGAAGAAGACAGGAAGAAGAAATAGGGGAAGAGATTGAGTGAGAGGGAGGTGGAGGGGATGAAAAGAGGTTGAAGGGAATGGAAAGAGGAAGAAGGTAGAACGAGGAACAGGTGGGAGAAGATAAAAAGATGAGAAGGAAGATGAAGGAAAATATATAGAGGGAGGAAGAGAGAAGGGCATGGAAAGGAGAAGAAT
>NC_052507.1:9189257-9206757 GCF_014356525.2 Nilaparvata lugens | reverse complement strand
TGCTGTACTAGGAGGTTTGAGGTTAGATTCTATTATACTCTGAAAATTGAATTTGAATAGTTTATAATATCTCATTATTTGTATTTCATTCATCCAAATAAAATGATAGTATCTTATTGCAAAAACTTTATTCAATTGTAGAAGCATAAACTGATTCCGTTTCATAAACTATTTTGTAAACACGTTCACATCAAATCAGAATCAGCTGACTTCAAGGTTATTTTACAGCCCTAGGGCCGTAAAAATTTTACCGGCCTGGTCAGAAAACAATCACTTTCGGCCTCCATATGACACACGTAAACCAGCTCATTACATCCAAGTGGGGCGAAAACACAATTAATTAATTAATGTAATACGTTGAGTGATAACACTTCTTGAGCTGAGAAATAAATGGTAGTTACACTTAAGAAATAATTGGTAACAATGTCACAAGCTGAAGTATTGTTTCACGGTTGAGGAATTTTCTAGTGTGAGTTTCCTACTTGAGCCTGAGTTCTCTAACTTGAGCCTGGTTTTCACTGGTAGAGTTAGTGGTCGAGTGACTGGCATACTAACTCTACCGAGCAAACTCTACTCTACTTACTTGGTCGAGTAACTTTTTCCACTACAATTATTGAGAAGAGTAGGTAAAGTGTATTGTCTAGTGAACATAACTAACCTTGAAATGTCAATACTTAATAATAAACTAGCCGTCAGGCTCGCTTCGCTCGCCATAACCGTCTAGCCAGGAGGCTCCGCCCCCTGGACCCCCGACTGGATCGTCTAAGAATGAGATCAGCAGGCTTGTTTCGCTCGCCTGCATTTTTCATTCAAGCATTTTTATCATATTATGTTAGGACGATCCAGTCGGGGGTACAGACTAAACGTCTGGCTAAACGGATATGGCGAGCGAAGCGAGTAGCTCTGATTGGAGTAGCAGTGCCCAATCAATTTTCCCGCGATAAATGCATTTCAATCATCAACTTGGTGCCAACCTAACAAAGTCAACTCAACTTAATGCCAACCTGACAAAATTATTAATTTAGTTACCACTTAACAACTGTTTCGAAGAGGTACTCTCTCTAGATTATAATTCTATATTAAGATATGGTATGGACATTTTTCAATTATAATTAAGAGAATAAGAAGAATATACATGCTGAAATCCGAAATTTAAACCCTTAAAAACCACCCTTGGAGTTAAAATATCGCCAAAAGATTTCTTAGTGCGCCTCTAAAGGGCCAACTGAACATACCTACCAAATTTGAACGTTTTTGGTCCGGTAGATTTTTAGTTTTGCGAGTGAGTGAGTCAGTCAGTGAGTGAGTGCCATTTCGCTTTTATATATATATATATATAGAGAGATTAACACTTGAACACTTATTAACGCTTCAATAAATTCACGCTTTTCAATAAAATGATACTTTTCAATAGATAACAAAACTCCTTGAACTTGATAGCCTACGGAACAACTCTACTCTACTAGCTCGAGACTGTTTTCATTAGCATAGTAGTGGTAGAGTAGAGAGAGAGAAGCGGTGGTGGGGGAAGGCAAGTGGTAGAGTACTATTCCATGGTGCTATCCCACTCTACTCTACTAAAAACTAGTACTCTATCATGAACGTTTCCATTGAGAGAGTTCACAAGATAGTTAATACTTGCCCAGGGAACTCTACTACTAACTCTTCTAATGAAAACCAGGCTTACGTAGCGGCATGGACTAAGTGAACATGTGGCTTCAATCTGTGGTACCGTATTTGGATAATAGATTGAATATATTGAGTATTGTTCAATTATTGATATTTGAAACGGATAACTCATGCCCAGATAATAAGAATTATCACGGCCTGGTTGCACAAAAGCCTGTTAAATCTTAATCAAGATTAAATGACGAGAACCAATCACGGAAGGCTTTTTCGAAAAAAGGCTTCTCAGTTCGATTCCCGTGACATTTAATCACGATTTAAATTTAACAGACTATTGTGCAAACGGGCTCACAAGTGATTGATCAAGAGCGAGTCTGCAGATAAACGGGGGAAAATTCCTTCCCCAGGAATTAGAATGCTGCAACGCACTCAGTCGTCCGTCTGTCTCCATATTATGTCTGAACACGTCTGCATGGATACTTTTGATTGTTTGTCTGTCTGTCTTAAGCTGCGTACACATATTCGCGCTTCCAACCAGCACCGAGCACGCAGCTTTTGGGCAGTGTGCCTGTCGCATCCACACTGATTAACTACATTCACTACAATGTATCTTTTTTCCGATAAATTGAAATTGATATTGAAATTGTAGTTTAGAAGGAACTTTGACTCACAAGACTTATGTCTTGAAATTTTCCCCAATACCTCAATTCTCCTTCTTGTAGATGTCTTTCTTTAAAACTATTTCACAAAATTTCCATTGCAGGGAAAGGACACTGGAACAAGATGAACTAATGGAATTAAAATTCGAACCTCATGAAACTAAAAACGAATCAGTAAAGAGCAGTATCGTGGATAGGATGGTAGCTCTCGGTAGTAAAAAACAGAAAAACTCCCTACGGAGGAAAAGTGACTCCATTCAAATAACATGGAAAGCATCTCTATTCTAAAAACTTACATGGTAATAGGTTAGAAGGTCTAAGCTCAGATGTGAAAGCGTAATAGAGGTGTCATTGAGTCAACTGAATTCAATACCACAACCAGAAATTTGATCAACTCATGAAATATATGTTTGTATGATATTATATACTTAATATTAGTAGACGATAAAGATTTATACAATTTTTTAAATATTTTATTCTATTCAAAATACCAGCCAACAAATATTTTTGATCTGCAATTCAAATCTGAACCGCGTGATCTGGAGTCAGCCATTTTGGTAGCCTGCCCAGCTGATATAATTGTTACAACTCTGGCCAATAGATAGCGCAATCGGCAGTGCCAATTAGACGACCGGTTTTTAGGTTTTAGATTTTAGGTTATGTTGTTAGGAAACATTGTCACCAATACGTAAGTTATTAGAATGATTTAATTTGCAGTTTCTATAAAAAAATGTAGATTGAGGAAAATGTTGTGTACATCACGAGCGAAAAATACTTTTTATCCCTCAGGAAAATTGTTGCCCTCGGCTTCGCCTCGGGCTTCAAACTTTTTCCCAAAGGGAGAAAAAGTCGTACTTTTCACTCTAGATATACAAATAACTATTTCACCATTTGTGGACATTTTTTATTCTATTATCATGATCATTCATCATTATACCGGATGTTTCAAAATGAATGACGGGGTTCCAATCCGTTATTACCGGAAAAAGAAGAAGAAGAAGAAGAAGGAGAAGAAGGAGAAGGATGAGAAGGAGAAGAAGGAGGAGAAGAAGGAGGAGAAGAAGGAGGAGAAGAAGAAGAAGAAGAAGAAGAAGAAGAAGAAGGAGAAAAAGGAGAAGGATGAGAAGGAGAGGAAGGAGAAGAAGAAGAAGAAGAAAAAGTAGAAGAAGTTGTGATGAATTTTTCAAATAGATCTCATGAGAAGAGAGAAAAATTGTGATTACCTTTTTAAAATGAAAGACTTTGCTAAAGGAATAGTTAGCGACCGAGCGATAAAGCTTACTTATCAATAACTGTATATTTGATAAGAGTACCGTTCTGTACTGAATATTTTTCTAGGAAAATTATTCAATAAAATTATAATTATTTTGCGAATAAAGCACAAAGTATTTACGAATTGCTCACTGATTTTGAGGTTACACTTGTTTACTATCGATCAGATGTTTTTAAAACAGTTCGAACGCAGCTGACTGATTCGAAGTATTGTCAAATGTCACGCTGACTTCACGTAAGATATATATACCATCTCTAAAAATTAAAACTATCCATAAGGATCAAGAATTTCAAATAAAAAAATAAAATGTATGTGTTATCGTTGAAATTATTTATTACTTAAGAAATTATACTATACGTCAGGTCTTATTGTAACTAAATAGGTCATACCATGAAATTATATTATCGATAAAATGGCAGGAATTAATTATAATAATCTCAAACCTAATAAAAATTGTACAAGAATATTAATTTATTAATAATTTAATTCAACTGAACCACATGGTAATTAAATCTCTATGGCAGGTCTAAGCCAATCACAGTGCATAGAAATAGCACCAAGACGGTGATCGTTTGAAAACAACACATGTTAATCTATTATCAGACACCAACCTGCCTTATCATTACACTAGCACGTGTACATTGTATGAGAGGAACTATGTCTAGAAGATTAAGCAGTTTTAAGAATTACATAAATTAAATTATTATTGTAATTAAAGGAATTGTATTCTACTGCCTGCCATTGACGTCACGTCTACGTCAAAAGCTTTCTACCAATGGCAAATTTTTATGCAAATGATTACATCGAGATTCTGAGAAGCAAGGTCTAGCCTAAAAGCTTAGAGAAAAGAAGAGCACTTCCCTTTTGAAATCCTACCGTGTAGATCTCTTTCATAGTTACCAAAGACCTATTTGTAAAATTTCTTGTTCGATTTTTAAATGTTCTATTTGTGAGCCGATATTTTAGGCCAATCTATTTGTTATTTATAAATTTCTGTTTTCATCAATCGATAAATTTAAAAGCTTAAAGTAGATTATCCCTTATTTAATTCGGTGAAGGAGATATTTAAATTAAAATTCCCCACGTGCTGAAATTGAAGCCTGGATTGCTGCCGATCAAACGATTTTTGATCTAAAGAAGAAAACCACGACTACCAAGGAATTTCACGTGAGTTATAAGTCATAAGGGGCCCCAATCTACGCTTCGAAATATTTCAGTGCAGAAAAACATAAATTTTTCTTCGTTAAATTATTGGCCACGCCGACAAGCGCTTTAGCAATTAAGAGTCTCGAATTTATTCATATTTAATTTCTAAGAATTTGTAGTTGATTAACTATCCTCCGCTGCCTGAACCACGACCCCGAACATTTTAAAATATTTTCTATAATTCATTTTTTCACTATTTTTCAAACTGTTAAATTTTATCAATTGTAAAACTCTGTTGAATCACGCATGGTATCATGCAAGCACAAGAACATTTTTAATTCCTTCTGTTAATGCTAAATTATTATCAACCGGTAAATCAATTTCTGAACCTGCACTGTATGATTGCATATTTTATTGTAATATATTTCAGTTTTGTTAATTCGCTTTCTGAGTTCGATTATTTCTTAAGCCTGTCAATTATTGTGTCTGATACGTTCTATATTATCAAGAACCGATCGAATACGATCATTGGAATAATTGAATCAAGCTGGATATTGGAACAGGTCTAAGTGGATGTAGCGAGTGGGGTCAGATCGAGATATTTATTCTTTGTCCTTACCTGCTCATATATCAGCTTTTATCTGTTACCTACCTCGACTTAGGAGCGAACACATCAATTGTACAGCGGATGCAGCCATAGATCATATAAATTCCTACAATAGAGCTTAAAACCCGACAAGACTCTGTTCTCGAAATATATTCTGAACGATATTTGGTTCAAACACTGTATTTTAATCCTTCAGAACTTATTAGAGACGCAGTCCCGTAAATTATCTACATCGGGATTTTTGCTCGACCTGTATGATTTTGTATGCTCATTCTTCACAGGTAATAATTTTAAGGTATCCGTCTTCAGTGTTTAGCGATCGCTACACTGCTTATAAAAATTTCATCACTATACAATTTGTCATTAGAAGAATCAAGGGTGAGCGAGCGTTTAGGCCTCCCGCGATTCCGACAATTGTATTGAGTCTTGTAGTGAGTCAATCAGTCTGGTGTTCACTCAGCGTCCACGCACGCAATTACAAAATTTATAGCCGCTACACCATTGACTTAGTACAAGATTCACCCTACGTGTATTGTCCTATCCTTGGAGGTGAGAGTGACTCCCCCAGGAAGAGCTTTACATGATTTGGCGCCCAACAGTGATAGGCATTGAAGAGGTGGATAATCGACTACGAGGATTATTTAGTTGCTCAGTATACTATAGCGCTGACAACGGGAAAATTTTTTGAAAAATTCATGGTTGTGAATTTCTTCAAATTTAATATTAACTGTTCACTGTTATATAAAATAACAAGACGTACCATACCCAATTTTTGAACGGAAAAGAAATTTATCGATTGATGAATTTTTAGAGAAAAAATCGAACTCAGAATTGTATTATATTGTTATTCGAAAATTGGTCATACTATAAGTCATAGGTTTAAGAAACACCATAAGAAAGGTCATATTATTTGAAGAATATTGGGTCTATATTAAAACAATTTATAAATATTTACAGAAAAGAGGATTGAAGTTATTTACAGTTTTAAAAGTTTTTAAAACATAAAGAGGGAAGTAAAATTAAATCCCGGATATATTGCGGAATAATTTAAGCAGAGTATCACTGCTTTTATATAAAATTTTGCGAAGAATACTAGCCCTATATATAATTGCAGCAAGAAATTATAAGAATAAAATATTTATAATAATAGTAATAATAAATTATAAGAGGCGTACCTGTATTACCGCATAAGTGTTCACTGTGTATCCTGTATGTTCTTGTCATTTTTATGTTAACGATATTGCTAACTTGACTTATTTTATCACTGAACACATTGCTAAACCACTTTTTCTGTATTTCACTCACTACGAAGCTATAACAATTTCTATTGGATTCTTATTAATTATTTATATATCACATCAACACTTTCACGTTTTTTATTCACCGCACACGTTCGTCGCATTATTTTCTCACAAACTATGGCAGGAAACGACCAGGTCAATCCAAGTCTGTCGGACACCGAGGACATCTCACCCGACTGTTCGCCGCCATCCGCATCTGCCACCGCATCCGCCGATTTCCATCCCAATGTACTGGATGATTTATCTTCGACACAGGTGGAGGAGAGCTGCATCCTAGTGGAAGATCCGTCGGCAGCCCAAGAGCCGGAGGACGAAACATCGGGAGAGCATACGGACGACGACGCCCCCGAGACAGGAACTCCTATTTCTCGTACCGTTGCTCGGATAAAAAACCAGAAGGTAACCGTTCGCCATACACCCGCTCCCACAATAGATTGGAACACCATCCTGGAAGCAATAAACAACTTAAAAGAAGACAACAAACAAACAAAGGAAAAATATCATGATAAGGCTACAAAGAAATTCAAGTATGAAGTCGGAGATGAAGTACTGGTAAAAGCACATAAATCTTCAGATGCCCTAGGCAAGTTAACTAAAAAATTCTTCCATCTTTACACAGGACCGTATCGAGTGACCGACGTTTCACAACATAACACCGTCAAGATTCAAGATTCCGAGAACGCCAATAATCACTGGTGGGAAAACGTAATAAATGTAAAACCCTACCGAAGAGCCTAACCAATAAACAATTTCAACTCATCTAATAAACAACAATCCACTTCAAAAGAAGAAATTGAAATCAACTTTAAATCAAGGAATAAAACTGAAAACAACTTTAAGAATTTTACCAACCTGATCAAGCCATCCGCCTCGTGTCAGAGTCATCACCGAAACAATCGCCTGGTATCATATGCACAACTGAAAAATAGAAACAAGAATTATAGTATCCACGGAAAATAATTGTAAATTAGAAATAACATGAAATTAGTAGTGAATAGGAGGAAAGAAAATAAACAAAGTTTATTTGAAAAAATATGTAAATCTAACCTCGAATACAGAACCGATAGAAAGAATCTATTCAGAACCAAGCCTGTTCGATAATTTTCTTCGTCCCCAACCAATGTGTACGAAATCCTAGAGTCAATGTATAGGAATCAAAGCAATATCGTTATTCAATTAATGTAACATATTATTTAATGTGAAATTATAAGAAAAAACGCAAACAAAAATATATATTTATGTTAATTTGCACGAAATGAGCATGTTCTATGTCATATAAATGTATTGCTAAAAAAGCCAAAAGAAAATGAAATTCTTACTTTTAAATGTGAAATTTATTACTGTTGCATCAAAAGATCATGAATTGTAATTCAAATTGATAAATGTAATCTTAAGGACTTAATATTGTAACCAACATTGATAAAAATCAAGAAAGCCATTTCAAGTGTAACCCTGTTTGTACGCAACGTACTAAGCGCAAATAAAAATTGCTCGAGTCAAACGGTAGACGATTGTCAAGTCACCGAAATAAAATCACACTCTCACCCAATTTAAGTAAAAGCCAAACCAAAGAGTCGAAACCTGTAACAACTATGAAAAATGATGAAAGTCTATATTTGTTGCAAATACTATTCAAATCTTAAGAAGTAATATGTGAAATCTTGTATATTTGTTATAGTTATGGGTCTGCTCATAAGCCACCCGTGAATGGAAGTTGTGGAGTTGTTTTAATGAAGGATCCAAAGAGACCTCATTAATTATTGTATTTCGATTGTATCCAATGAAAGGAACAATCAATTATTTATTTTTCGTAGCCAAAAGTGCACGATATATTGTTTTTAGTGTTAAGTGTTGAGTTTTCGTAGAAGTAAGGAGATGAAATAGTGTATTCATCACAATATCGGATTTTTCAAATAGTCATTGTTTCGACTCGTCTCCCAATTACCTATTTAAAATATCCTGGGGGCTTTTGTGTGATGAATTTTTCAAATAGATCTCATGAGAAGAGAGAAAAATTGTGATTACCTTTTTAAAATGAAAGACTTTGCTAAAGGAATAGTTAGCGACCGAGCGATAAAGCTTACTTATCAATAACTGTATATTTGATAAGAGTACCGTTCTGTACTGAATATTTTTCTAGGAAAATTATTCAATAAAATTATAATTATTTTGCGAATAAAGCACAAAGTATTTACGAATTGCTCACTGATTTTGAGGTTACACTTGTTTACTATCGATCAGATGTTTTTAAAACAGTTCGAACGCAGCTGACTGATTCGAAGTATTGTCAAATGTCACGCTGACTTCACGTAAGATATAATACCATCTCTAAAAATTAAAACTATCCATAAAGGATCAAGAATTTCAAATAAAAAAATAAAATGTATGTGTTATCGTTGAATTATTTATTACTTAAGAAATTATACTATACGTCAGGTCTTATTGTAACTAATAGGTCATACCATGAAATTATATTATCGATAAAATGGCAGGAATTAATTATAATAATCTCAAACCTAATAAAAATTGTACAAGAATATTAATTTATTAATAATTTAATTCAACTGAACCACATGGTAATTAAATCTCTATGGCAGGTCTAAGCCAATCACAGTGCATAGAAATAGCACCAAGACGTGATCGTTTGAAAACAACACATGTTAATCTATTATCAGACACCAACCCTGCCTTATCAGTTACACTAGCACGTGTACATTGTATGAGAGGAACTATGTCTAGAAGATTAAGCAGTTTTAAGAATTACATAAATTAAATTATTATTGTAATTAAAGGAATTGTATTCTACTGCCTGCCATTGACGTCACGTCTACGTCAAAAGCTTTCTACCAATGGCAAATTTTTATGCAAATGATTACATCGAGATTCTGAGAAGCAAGGTCTAGCCTAAAAGCTTAGAGAAAACAGGAGCACTTCCCTTTTGAAATCCTTACCGTGTAGATCTCTTTCATAGTTACCAAAGACCTATTTGTAAATTCTTGTTCGATTTTTTAATGTTCTATTTGTGAGCCGATATTTTAGGCCAATCTATTTGTTATTTATAAATTTCTGTTTTCATCAATCGATAAATTTAAAAGCTTAAAGTAAATTATCCCTTATTTAATTCGGTGAAGGAGATATTTAAATTAAAATTCCCCACGTGCTGAAATTGAAGCCTGGATTGCCGCCGATCAAACGATTTTTGATCTAAAGAAGAAAACCACGACTACCAAGGAATTTCACGTGAGTTATAAGTCATAAGGGGCCCCAATCTACGCTTCGAAAATATTTCAGTGCAGAAAAACATAATTTTTCTTCGTTAAATTATTGGCCACGCCGACAAGCGCTTTAGCAATTAAGAGTCTCGAATTTATTCATATTTAATTTCTAAGAATTTGTAGTTGATTAACTATCCTCCGCTGCCTGAACCACGACCCCGAACATTTTAAAATATTTTCTATAATTCATTTTTTCACTATTTTTCAAACTGTTAATTTTATCAATTGTAAAACTCTGTTGAATCACGCATGGTATCATGCAAGCACAAGAACATTTTTATTCCTTCTGTTAATGCTAAATTATTATCAACCGGTAAATCAATTTCTGAACCTGCACTGTATGATTGCATATTTTATTGTAATATATTTCAGTTTTGTTAATTCGCTTTCTGAGTTCGATTATTTCTTAAGCCTGTCAATTATTGTGTCTGATACGTTCTATATTATCAAGAACCGATCGAATACGATCATTGGAATAATTGAATCAAGCTGGATATTGGAACAGGTCTAAGTGGATGTAGCGAGTGGGGTCAGATCGAGATATTTATTCTTTGTCCTTACCTGCTCATATATCAGCTTTTATCTGTTACCTACCTCGACTTAGGAGCGAACACATCAATTGTACAGCGGATGCAGCCATAGATCATATAAATTCCTACAATAGAGCTTAAAACCCGACAAGACTCTGTTCTCGAAATATATTCTGAACGATATTTGGTTCAACACTGTATTTTAATCCTTCAGAACTTATTAGAGACGCAGTCCCGTAAATTATCTACATCGGGATTTTTGCTCGACCTGTATGATTTTGTATGCTCATTCTTCACAGGTAATAATTTTAAGGTATCCGTCTTCAGTGTTTAGCGATCGCTACACTGCTTATAAAAATTTCATCACTATACAATTTGTCATTAGAAGAATCAAGGGTGAGCGAGCGTTTAGGCCTCCCGCGATTCCGACAATTGTATTGAGTCTTGTAGTGAGTCAATCAGTCTGGTGTTCACTCAGCGTCCACGCACGCAATTACAAAATTTATAGCCGCTACACCATTGACTTAGTACAAGATTCACCCTACGTGTATTGTCCTATCCTTGGAGGTGAGAGTGACTCCCCCAGGAAGAGCTTTACAAAGTAGAAGAGGAAGAAGAAGAAGAAGAAGAAGAAGAAGAAGAAGAAGAAGAAGAAGAAGAAGAAAAAGGAGAAGAACAAAGATAATACAGAGTACAATAATTATATTGTTGTTTTGTAAGGAGTAGAAATAGTTGATACAAGGAGTGGAAGGAGTTTTATTATTAAAAGGCGAAGAAGATCGAAAAGAAGACGATACTTCTCCTCCTTCTTCTTCTTCTTCTTCTTCTTCTCCCTCTTTTACTTCTCCTCCTCCTCCTTTTTCTTCTGATAAAATGAATATTAGGGGTAAAATAGCATCACAAAAAAAAAATTAACAAGAAAGAGAAGCAGAGAAACACTATTGAGAAGAAGTTGGTACAGGGAGTAGACGGAGAAGTAGAAGTCGAACATGATCGGAGATAAGTCGATACAATGAAAATCTGGTGTGGTAAACTCACACAACTTTCCTTGCTTATATTTGTAACTACGAACAGACTTTTGTATATGTGTATTTATATATATGTTTTCAGAGTACTTTTTCCTTTGTGTAAGTTGTGAAATTCGATGATTTTCTAAAGTCGTCAAAACAGCTGTTCTACAGATGAAATATCTCGACTATGTGTTCTTTTTATGAACTGCTCTACCTACCTACTTCATGCACGCGAAGGAGGTTACAAAGTCCATTTCTCAAGGATGGGATGGACCCCCCAATTAGTTTCCCAGAAAGGAGACTCATGCTCATGCCAGTTAATAGAGCTGATAAATAACTATACAGAATATGAGTTTGAAGAGAATCGGTCAAGTATTTTGAGAAAATCGTGAAAAACATGTTTTTTTTTAGTAATTATCCGCCATTTTTCTCAAGTATATTACGGAGCTCCTGCAATTTTCTCAGAAATGAGACTTATGTCAGTTGATACGGCTTATAAATAGCTATCCATGGTATGAATTTAAAGAAAATCGTTGGAGCCGTTTTCGAGAAAACCGTGAATAACATGGTTTTTTAGTGATTATCCGCCATTTTTCACAAGTATATTACGGAGCTCCTGCAATTTCCTCAGAAATGAGACTCATGTCAGTTGATACGGCTTATAAATAGCTATCCATGGTATAAATTTGAAGAAAATCGTTAGAGCCGTTTTTGAGAAAACCGTGAAAAACATGGTTTTTCAGTAATTATCCGCCATTTTTTCCGCCACTTTGAATTCAATTTCATTGAATTTCTTATTGTCAGATCCTCATGGTATAAAGACCTTAACTTTGAAATTTCAAGTCAATCGGTTGATTAGGAATGGAGTTATCGTGTTCACAGACATACACACATACACACACACATACATACACACACACACACACACACCACACACACACACACACACACACACACACCACACACACACACACCACACACACACACACACACACACACACACACACACACACACACACACACACACACAAATCATGTTTTTGGACTCAGGGGACCTTGAAACGTATAGAAAACTTGAAATTAGGGTACCTTAATTTTTTTTGGAAAGCAATACTTTCCTTACCTATGGTAATAGGGCAAGGAAAGTGAAAATAATAAAAATTAGAAGAGAAGCGCATCTGATAACAGAGACAAACAAGGATGAGTAGAAAACATAGAAGTTCGAGAAGTTAGAAGGAGTCGAAAGAGAAGTAAAATACGTGCAAGACCGTAGAGAAGTCGATACAAGGAGAAGAAAGGGTAGTAGGAGAAGCAACTCGACACAGCCGGAAGGCGTGGAGTTTTAAGGCTATTAGAGCTAGCGTAGGCCAGTGTTCTGTGTTGAAGGTAGCCTACAGTATTAATCATCGAATCAATGGGATAGAAATGGCCGGCCCTTCTGGTGACTGCGCCTTGACTGCGCCTTCAGCCTTCAGCCTTCACTTATACTCTATTGTGGTAAGTTGACGCTGCTCTCTTGGGGGGTACTCTACCCGCCAACATCCCCTGTTTTCTCCTCCTCTTCTTCTTCTTCTTCTTCCTCATCACCTTCCACTTCTTCTTCTCCACAATCTCATTTACCATCATTTCCTCCTTCCCCCTCTGCTTCTTCTTCCATCCCTCTGCTTCTTCTCCAATCATCTCCTTCGTCTTCTTCTGCTTCGTCTTCTCTTCCAATTCTTTCTCTCCTTCTCCATCTCCTACTACTTCTCTCCTGCTCCTTCTCATCTTATTCTCCTCCGTTCTTATTCCTCTTCTTCCACTTTTTCTTCTTCTCCTCCTCTGGTTTTAAACTTCTTCTTTTTCTTCTTCTTCTTCAACCTCTTCTTCTCCTTCCTCCTTTTCACTGCTTCTTCTCCTTCTATCGTCATCTCCTTCTCCTTCATCTCCTGTTTCTTTTCTCCTGCTCCTTCTTTTCATTCTTCCACGTTCTTCTTCTCCTCCTTCTTTTTCTTCTCCCTCCTCTTCTTCTACTTCTCCTTCTTCTTCTCCCTCTTCTTCTTCTTCTTCTTCTTCTTTTTATTCTCCCTCTTCTTCTACTTCTTCTTCTTCTTCTTTTTCTCCTCCTCTTCTTCTACTTCTTCTTCTTCTTCTTCCTCATCACTTTCTGCTCCTTCTTCTTCTTCTTCTTCTTCTTGTCCATCATCTCCCTCGTCTTCTTATTCTTCTTCTCCCTCTTCCTTCACTTCTTCTTATTCTCCTTCTCCTTCTCCACCTTCACTTTCTCCTTCTTCTTCTTCATCTTTATTTTCTTCTTGTCCACCATCTCCTCCATCTTCACCTCCTTCTTCTTCATCTCCATTTCCTTCTTCTTCTTCTTCTCCTTCTTCCATCCCTCTGCTTCTTCTCCAATCATCTCCTTCGTCTTCTTCTGCTTCGTCTTCTCTTCCAATTCTTTCTCTCATTCTCCATCTCCTACTTCTTCCCTCCTACTCCTTTTTTTTATTCGTCTCCCTTCGTCTTCTTCTTCTTCTCCTTCTTCTTCTCCTCCTTCTCCTTCTCCACGATCACTTTGTCCTTCTCCTTCTTCATCTTTTTTTTCTTCTTGTCCACCATCTCCTTCGTCTTCACCTCCTTCTCCTGTTTCTTTCCTCTTACTCCTTTTTTTATTCGTCTCCCTTCGTCTTCTTCTTCTTCTCCTCCACCCTTTTCTCCCTTCCCTCCCAGTTGTTCCCCCGCCACACCAAAAACCAGAGTTACCGTCTGATGGCTTTCAGTGCTATTGTGTGTTGGCTGACAATAGCGGATGGCCTATTGTGCTATTGTGAGGTGTATTGTGCCGACTGTATGCCCTCCTCCTCCTCTCACAGCTGCTGAAAAGCTTGGGGGACACCTCGGAAAAGGACCCCCCCCTCGCCACGGTTCCGACAAATGGTGAGTACAGTATTGTGGATGTGCGTGTGGTCCCTACCGTGTAAGGGTGGATGTGATTCGATCTGATTTCAATGTGGAGTTGATCTGTCGATACAAGTTACTCATGATACAAGGGTGGAGTCTCAATATTGTAGACATTTTCAACTAGACTCTGTTCAATTGTCCGAGCGTAGGGAGTTCCTACTTTTGACCCAATATTGCAAGCATGTGGGTTCTTACCTGATGTAGCGAGTTCTTACTTTTACTTGAGGCTCAAGTCGTTGCCTGTTTGTGGGTTTGTGAATTTGTATGTTCGACATTATTTCTCCAGAATGAATTCATCTTATCAAAGTTCAGATTCTCAACAAATATTCTTTGAATTATAATATAGATAAAGTTAGTTGGCCAACGAAATTGACTCACTACTTTGTCCTTCTTGAGGATATGGGATAAGGATAACATTGAAAGTAAACATGAAGAAAATATGTGTAAGAACTGAATCACATATCACATAACATTGCTTTAAGTTAAGATCAATTCATCGCATCAACTCTTGATTCCCAAGACAAATTAAGTACTAAACGATCAACTAAATAGAGATTGTCGACCAAAAAAGCTGACCTACTCGTATGTTTTCTTTTCAAGGATATAACAGGACAGTATTGGAAGTGCAAATTGAGAGAAAAATGTGTAGTGCCCAATTCACAAAATCCATAAATCAGCTGTTAACTGGATTATTCTCTTCTTGGATTGTTGAAAACTCAATGTCACTTGAACTATCTCTCTGGACTTTTCTCTGCTTTCAATAATTAATATCGGGGCACCGAGCTTCGCTCGTTATTTATTTATTGATAAAAAGTGCACAATTCTTCAAAATGATTGGGAAAGGACTAACTGGCACAGCCCAAAACTGTTTCTTCCCCGAATTTTTATTTATACACTATTAATATTCCAAAAAGCAGGTTATGTTCCATACACTTGAATTCAGGTAAAATTTTCAGTCCAAATATTAGAAAACATGAAAGTTCTAATTTAGATTGTTTACATACCAAATTGAATAACAAAATAACACTCACTAATCACTTAGAACTGTAAAATAATTATTAATTTTGAATATTTTTTATTATTTATTTATTCTTTTTTTTCAATGGTGGACAGATCCATAATATTATGATAATATGTTGACATGTCAACAAATGAGATTATTTTGATCGAGTCAATTGAAATTTCTAAGGTGCGTACAGACTTTCGTTCCGCTCCAAGACCAAACGTCACTCCAGCAGAGCGATTGATGATCGACCGGCGAGCAACAATGGTTCGACCGGGGAACGCGAGAAGATCTACCATCTTCCGTAACGTTCATGATCGGTGCGAGTAGAGAGCGGAGGCGGAGCGATTGCTGTGCGATGGTGGTACGTGGGCGGTACGAGGGAGGAGCGTGCTCGGTGCGGGTTGGAAGCACGAGTATGTGTACGCAGCTCTAGATTTCTCGCGAGATACAGTAAGCTAATTGATTACACAGCTAATCTCCCACACAGGTACACGCAGCTTCTGTTATCGACAGACGACGAAATTATATTCTGTCTTTCCAATGATGAATTATCTTTTTCATGTCCTTCAGCGAGTTTTCTCAGGGATAAGACCTAGTGCAATCAAATTTTTATATCATAAACCCACTATGCTCCTAATTTCGTGAAAATCGTTAGAGCCGTTTTCGAGATCCGTTGAACATAAATAACCAGATATAAATAAATAACCAGATATAAAAATACAGAAATTGCTCGCTTAATATAATCGGATTTTTGACAGAATATCAGCGGCATATTGAGACGAGAGGCTACTCTTATCCAAATGGAGGACAGCCTTTAGCGCTCCAGTAGGTGTTCTGTCAATCATTACAATATTACAAGATTCCTGATTTAAAAGACTAAATTATTGTCTAAGAATTTTTTGAACTCTGAATAATACTAGCATATCATTGATATTTATTGTATTGATTTACTTATGTAATATTGTTTTTTTTTCAATAAAGTTTGGTGAATGAAAAAAAATAAAAACAAAAATCTATCTCCTAACCTTTTCCTGAATCAACCTCTAACCTTCAACTGCCTACTTCTTCCTGGCCCTAGTCACAAATAAACCTGAACTCATTATGTTATACTTTCATTATATTATCGAAACCGTTAGTTTTTTAGCGAATTTTGAAAACGGGATGCTCACTACTGTAAAGGATGAGTCACTGAGTAGAAAAATTGAAACTCATGAAAAACCATGTGAGGAATCATTTTTCCACTTTCACTAAGCACTCCTGGAGGTTCACACCAGATCTGTTAGCTTCTTCCTTTTCAATCTCCTCGTTAATGTTGAGTTGTACAAAAGCTGGAGTTAAACTCTTGGTTTCATGTCAAGATTTTGACATAAATAGTTCATGTTTTAATGACTCACTAATGTGACGTATCGGTCAGTAAGCTTCTACAATTGCATTTCGTTAAAATAAAACAATATTAATATTTATCACCATTTGTAACCAAGTTATAATTTTTTTGTAAATATTAGGGTCTCCACCACTTCCCAGATGGGAAGAAGAGTTACAAAGGAGATACATAGCTGAAGATGGTAGAGCAGATATTTTAAAGAAACAAAAAGAAGAAATCATCCTAAGAGATACAAAATTTATTGGTTTACAATATTTGTAAAGAAATAAATTTGAAATGTATAGTTTGAAAAGTTATATTATAATTAGGCTATGAAGAAAAGGAAAGCAGATTATTATCGAACAAGTCTTATTATTTATCTTATATAAAAAGGAGTTCCTATTTATTTCAATATGATTAATTTCTGATAATTATTTATTTGAGATTATGAGGATTTTCCTCTTAGTTGAAATACTCTACATTTTATTTATTATTTTAAAATTCCTATAAGAAAGAAAAACAACATGACATTATAATTTTATAACTACTGAAATGTTTAGTTTATGTTTAAAATGGAAACGATTTTTCATTCAGTCAGCGCAATTTGGCTTTCTAGTGATCCTGATTTTATTATTGAGAATTGAAAAGGAAAATAAATTAAAATTTGATGTGCTTGAGGAGCTGTCAAAACCCATTGTTCATGACACTATATTACAGTGAAGTCATATATTCTATCTAAGTCATCATGAAAGATATATTAAGTCATA
>NC_052507.1:9136399-9189157 GCF_014356525.2 Nilaparvata lugens | reverse complement strand
TCTTTTCCTTCTTCTTCTTTTTCTTCTTCTCTCTTCTTCTTCTTCTCCTCATCTTAATCTCCTTCTCTTCTTCCTCTTTTCCATTATCCTCTCCAGTTATTGTCCTCCACTCCTTCCCTCACAGAATCTCCTCCTTTTCCTCTTTCTCTTGAGGTGGCTGCCACATATTTGTCTCAAGCATATAGACCACTATAATAACATGGGCTGATACAGAGATTATCTGTTCTATAATATTCGAACAAAGATGACTATATAATAATTGACCGAGCGAAGTGAGGTCTCAGATTCAAGTCGACGGTTAGGTATTTCTCTCTATGTCTAAGGGCCGGTTTCCGAGCTCGGGATTTTAGCTAAGCAGTCCTTGACTTTAAACAGCTGGAGTCAGAAAATTGGTTTTCCAAAACGTGGCGTAGTCGCAGCTTTTATAACAGTAGTAGTAGTAGTTTTTATTTTCTCATTTCTATAATTGGAAACGTTTTTCCGTAACTGAATTAGACATTCCTGAATAATTGAAAATAACTGAAACTTTACACTATTTTCTCTTTATTTTCTTTTGTGTTCAACTTCCTAGTTTTTCGAAATTTGATTCAAACGTGATTATGAGAATGACTGCGACTACGTCCCGTTTTGGAAAACCAATTTTCTGACTCCAGCTGTTCAAAGTCTAGGACTAGCTAAATCCCGAGCTCGGAAAGCGGCCCTAAATGTTTAAATGTTATATGTTTATATGTTGCGCATTTACGGCGAAGCGGTAATAGATTTTCATTAAATTTGACAGGTATTTTCTTTTTAAATTGCGCGTCGATGTATATACCAGGTTTAGGAAATTGCATTTCAAGGATAATATAAAAGAAAAAAGAGCCTCCCTCATACGGCAATATTGGAGTAAAAATCAGACTATAGAATTATTTATCATAAATCAGCTGTCGAATGGATTATACATTGCATGCCATGACGCATGCGATTGCGTTTCAATATCTTAATGTAACTTGGTAAAATCAGCAGCTGTGTAGACTATTAATTGCATGCCTCATTGGATGCAATTTTTATGAACCTATTAAATGAACTATATTGATTGCGTGCAATAACGCATGGAATTAATAACTTAAATAAAATAGTATTGTCTCTCGACCTTTCTCTGCTTTGAACTCGGTTTGTCCTGTTGCCAGTATGTCTTGAAGGAGATTAGGTTTTGATGTTAGCATTTTGGATACACCAACCCCAACAGCCATTAGCCGTTTTCACACCGATATCTCGCCGAAACGACACACAGACAGGATTTACTCTGATGGACAGTATAAAAGGAGGCTGCGGTTTATAATGCGCGAGGTCTACTGTTCCCAGAACTACTAGTAATTATAATGTAAGACACGTTGTCTTCCATACAAATCACATATAAAATTAGTCACCATAGACTGTTTAGTTATCTGTCACCATAGTTATCTAAGTCTATACTGGCAGTATTCCTCATAAGTAACATCAACAGCCTCCCATTCAACCAATGCTGTCAAATTTAAGTAAATTTCACTATATTTATCCAAGACTCAACTGTCAGTATCACTCATAAGTAATGTTAACAACACTTCATTCAACCAATCCTGACAGTATTTAGTGAATTCACCATATTTATCCAAGACCTAACTGGCAGTATTCCTCATAAGTAACATCAACAGCCTCCTATTCAACCAATGCTGGCAGTATCAAGTGAATTTCACCGAAGTTGATCAAGATGAGATTCAAAACTGTCTTGAGTGCATTCGTCTGTTGTTCAGCATTCAATACAGATTAGGTGTAATGCTCGTCTCGCGCACTAAGACCCTTACTTAAGGCCTCCTAAAGCAGCTCACAAACCAGCTGTCTACCTCAGAGAGCATTATTTTGGATCTTTAGTGAGATGCTTATTTGGATCTTTAGCGGGGACGCATTATGAAGGGATGTATCCAAGAGAGGGGGACGTGAGTTTATGTTTATTAATACCTCCCCACAGTTTATTCCACAATCGTAATCTTCAAGTTGATACTTAGATTCAAGTCTGGAATTATTCATGACGATTGTGTTCACAGTGAAGTCGTTTATGATTATTTAATACTGAAGATTTAAACAATAGTCCTGTATTAGATCTAACGTCATATTGTCAAGATTCAATTCAATTCAATTCATTTATTTCACCAAAACACAAAAACTGTACAAAGTGTGACAATCAGAAAAAAAAAATTATTATTCTAAATATCTGTATCACTATCTGTAAAATACGGCTGGAGGTGAAGAACTACTGGCATAAGTGAAACACTTGTTTCGCCAGTAGGAGTAGAGACTTACCGTAACTGTTTCTAATCTTAAGCTAATAAGTTAAAATGGAAATTTTTTATCAAACAATGTAAGTATATTTAAATAATGCTATTAATTGTGAATTGATCCAGACAATAATGAATAGTTTTAAAGCTGAAAATTTTTTTTTGAACTCATAAAATATTAAGATGGAAATACTAGTTGTGAAGTATCCATTTTTAATATTTATTGTACAAACTTAATAGGTACACCGATGAGCTCGGTCGGGATGCAGTTTACATCTGTGTTTTATTGAAATATTTAAATATGCTAAGCCATAGAGTTGACGGATTGACTGACTCTCAATTCACTGATGCATTTTTGAAGAAAGATTAATCAAGTGTTTTCTAGAGACTACTCTGGAGGAATCACAATATCCATGTACTTAAAATTTACTATCATCCTTCAACAACATTTTTGATGTATCAGATACAAGTTCGATAGATAATTTACTAATTATCTATAATTTACCTACTAATTATTGAGAACAATATAAAACATGAAGTACCAGAAGTAGGAGTAATGTTCTTAATAATTTCAAAAGAGTATCCATACAAGTGAAATTATTCTGTAGATAATAGATTACTAGATATCCAAAACTATCAAGTTCACTCTGAAACTTCCACGATCTTTTAACAATTGTACCCGATGAATTGGAAAATGGTTGAGAGAAGTTTCAGGACTCTGATCGATAAAATTTCTTTGAATTACAGTATTTATTTATTCATTCATTCACTTTATGTATCACGAGGAAGTTTCGATATTGATGGATTTTCTCTGGGCTTTAGTGAGGTCCACGTTATAATGGAAGTGCCAAAAGATGAAAGTGTTGCCAATTTTTGGCCTTGAGACTGTTTCCTATAGAGGAAAGCTGATACCGGTATATTTGATGAAATATTAACGATTTTATCTTATTCGTCAAGAAAGAATATTTTCGCCACACTGCACAGAAAGCAGCTGTTTCCAGTCCCTACGTAGATCTGAAAGACATTGTTTGCAGACGACTCTCGTCTGACGTCAGAGCAGGTTTCTTTCCGGTTAAGGCCGGAAAGAGTATCCTTTCCGGCCTCTAAATTTCACGTGTGCTAAAACAGCTGATCAAAAAACTTTTCATTATTTGAGTTTATTATTCAATAATTGAAACATTTGTAATAATATCATCTTATTTTCATTTGAAAGAATAAAAAAGTATAAACTCAACCTCCCACATAATTGAACGTCATCTTTCGGGTTATTTAGACAAATCAGAATAAAAAATAAAAATACTTGGACAATCTTGATATTTAGATTACCTCAGATTTGCTAGAGCTATAACCTTCCACTTTTGCTTTCGGGAGTGCTTAGTAGACAACTATTCTCATATATATATTGTTTATTTTTGTGTGTGGCGAAAAATAGCGTTCGCACCACGGGCAAAAATGTTTTTCCGTCTCTCAATCTTTTCTAGTCCTCGCCTACGGCCTCGGACTTGAAAACCGATTTCGAGCCGGAAAAATCTCATTTTCTGCTCTAGGTGCGAAATATACTATTTCCCGGCTCTCAATCTTTTTTAGTATTCGGCCTACGGCCTCGGACTTGAAAACCGATTTCTAGCCGGAAAAGTCTCATTTTCGGCCCTAGGTGCGAAATATATTATTCCCGATAATTGAATAATGAATTCCCATAATATTGAGATTCATTTATTTATCACATCATATTTTTACATTGTTGGAAAGAGATCTGGCAACTTTACTGAGCTAGAAAAGGATAGTTCTATCTGCTTTTCCGAATGATAGACAAGGATAGCAAAATTGTTACTAAAATACGGCAATTATTATAACGTAGACTAAAGTGAAAAATTTAGTTACAAATTATAATGTAATTGAAGATTGATTGTTCTATTGTACTATCTTCACCTCACAGGAGATATTCCTACATGATTTCAATCATGCTGAGACAAATAAAATGAAAGCTGTACGAATTCGTAATAGGTGAGGGCAAGGTTGGCGAATGATAAGAGAGACAAATTGCATTGGATCTGAATGGTGATCATGAGGACAGAGGGAAGATTGAAAAAAATCTGTCACAAGATATTGAGATGATAAGAGGGTGATGGGATCTTAGTGAGTGCAAGGGTGAGTAATGGATAGATAGATTGAGGGTGATTGAGAAGGGTCAGAGGGACAGTGAAGGGAGAGGAGGAGGAATGGAAGGAGAAGGCAGAGGCATTGAAAGGAGATGAGAGAGAGAGAGTGAGTGAGAGAAATGAGGAAATAGGGAAATGGGGAGAAAAGCAAAGAGGAAGTGGTAGAGGAAGAAGAAGAGGAAAAAGTAGAAAATAACAGGAAGAAGATAAAGAGGAAGAGATTGAGTGATAGTGAGGAGAAGAGGAGGAAGTAGAAGAAGACAGGAAGAAGAAATAGGGGAAGAGATTGAGTGAGAGGGAGGTGGAGGGGATGAAAAGAGGTTGAAGGGAATGGAAAGAGGAAGAAGGTAGAACGAGGAACAGGTGGGAGAAGATAAAAAGATGAGAAGGAAGATGAAGGAAAATATATAGAGGGAGGAAGAGAGAAGGGCATGGAAAGGAGAAGAATTGATTGAGAGAAGGAGAAGTGCATCGTTGAGAAGTTGAAAATAGATGAAAGTGAGGGTAATGAAATACAAGAAGTGGAGGGGAGAAGAAAAAGGGAAGAAGAGATGCGAGCAGAAACAGTAATGTGATACAGGAAAATGTTAAAGTAGGGTGTAGAAGAAATAGAGAGAGGAGAAGAAGAAGAAGTAGAAGAGGAAGAAGGAAAAGAAGAAGAAGAAGAAAAGAAGATGAAGAAGAATAAGAGAAAGAAGAATAATAATGAGAAGAATAAGAAGAAGAAGGAGACGAAGAAGAAGAAGAAAAAAGAAGAAGAAGGAGAAGAAGAAAGCGATATACTACCGGACCTGAGCTAAAAAAAATGGCCGCTGTATAATAATATATGATGATCTTATAGAAATTCCTATTGAGAAAAAATCACAAATCAGCTGTTAGAGAGCGTCTCAGTTTGACGAAATTTCAGTTCATCTAGTCCCCATTTAATATATCAATATATCAATACCACATACGGCGGCCATTTTTTTCTGTAGGCCAGGGCGGTTTATAGGAAGTCCTGACAACACTAACAAAACCAACACAAGATGAAAAAAGACTGGTTGAGATAGAAAATCCAAACATGCAGTTCCAAGCATATTCTCCAGAAGATAAAGTAAAAGATTTCAAAGAAAAATAGAGTAGGGTATAGAATTAAAACAAAAATGAAGGGAAGTGATGCAAAAAGAAAAAATAAAGATTGACAGATACAGACAGACATCTCTCCCGATTCACACAACAAATACATTTACAGGAAGGGTAAAGTACGTCTCACTACCACAAACAACATTAATGGGTAGAGTTGAGCACATTGCACATTGTAAGACATAATTCTGGCCTTAGCCTGGTATTAATTTGTGCTGTTGTGGGTTCTCCAGCCCTATATTATTATATTAGTGCCGGTTGCATGCCGCTGTAGCTATGATGGAATACTCCCCTGTTATTACCTTGAATAAGTCGTATTATGACATGCTAAGAGTCCTCGTTCACTTCCTCACTCAAACTCACACTCACTCTCTCTCTCTCTCTCACACTTGTCTCTCTCACCACCCCTCTCACTTTATCTTCCAGTGGATGAATATATTAAGAAGTAGTAGTAATCCTCCAGGGAATATTATGCCAAGCTTTGGGAAAAAATCTACTAAGAAATACTTTGAAAACTTCTAAAATGTTTTGAGAAATGCATGGAAGAAATACGTTTTCAGAATCTAGGCCTACTTTTGAATCGATGAGAAATTTCGAACAATAAATATTTATCGATAATATTATCAGGGCTAACCCATTGCCCATAGGCAATGGGAGGGTGGGCACCCCCTCCCTGAAATTGGAAAATTCAAAGAAAATGAAAAAAAAACAAAATGCTGACTTTTTTGAGACCCCCCTAAGATTTGATTCTCAGTCCTCCCCCCTCATCAAAGAACTTCCAGGACACAATCTGCGTGTTAGACATTAAAGACAATAAGAACATTGGCAAGCAACACTACTAGTTTTAACTCTTCAAGAAAGAATAGGAAAATGAAGTGTACTATTGATAGTTTTCAATTGTGTTTCAATGCTCAGTAACCCTAAAAAGGATGGTGAATTCTGTATAATGTATGTTGAAGATGAATAAATCAATGAGCTCTTGAGATTTGTTCAATAATATTGGGTATCTAAGAATGATAATAAACCTCCACAGCGAAAAATATTCTGATTATTACAGCAAGAATATTCTGATTATTACAGCAAGAATATTCTGATTATTACAGCAAGAATATTCTGATTATTACAGCAAGAATATTCTGATTATTACAGCAAGAATATCCTGATTATTACAGCAAGAATATTCTGATTATTACAGCAAGAATATTTGATTATCACAGCAAAAATATTCTGAATACATCTCTAGTGACGATTGATAAAACAATAGCAATATTGAACGATAGCAATATTAATCTCATATGAAGTGGAAAACACAAGAAATAATCTGGTAGAAGATTTTTTTCATTCGATTCAGAATAGAGCCCTCGTAACAAATGGACCCATACAATGAATTTTATCCAAGTCTATGGTACGAGTATGTAGAGCAGTAAATCTTTCAGGACAATTATTCGCGCGAAATTACCGCGAATTGGCGGATAAAGACGGAACGGCCGATAAACGCTGAATTGAAGAAGAATTCTATTCCATTAGTTTCAAAAACGGGAACGATCGCTAACACACTCTAGCGGACAAATAAATCACTAATCGTAGCGTACCAGGATTGTCGGGAACGTTTTGAAATTTTGTCCTTCAGAAAAATGGACGATGGTGACGGAAGACTATTTAAGTGGAAAAACACGATCGATTGCGTTTTAAATTCATCATGAATAAAAATGTCGATTAGTTCCAATTCATCATGAATAGAACGTCGATTCATCAAGGAAAATTCTATCGGGAAAGCTGGACTACCTACGAGAGCGTGATTCTGAGAATTTTCTTTTTGAAAATTCAGTACATCGTATCGTTTGATACGATTTATTGGTGATAAAAAGTGTGGCAATTTGTAGAGCGGGATTCTGAGGATTTTCTTTTGGAAAATTCTGTCCATCGTATCGTTTGATGCGATTGATTGGTTATAAAAAGTGTGGCAATTGTAGTTGTTGTAGTGTGTAAATATTTGTAGTTGTGTATTGTATTTGAAGTTGTAGTTTATTCGGGAAAATATGAGAAATATGATGAGGATCATTCAAATCATGAGGATCATGAACTGTAATCAGCTGTGCTGAATAGTTATTGTGTTTTTTCTAGCTCTAAATTTGAAAATTACTCACAAATTTCCATTAATGGTGATTTTAGTGTGATATTTTCGTTTTATTCTGTTTTCAACCGTCAAAATTAAAAATCTTAGTAAGTTTTCGTTGTTTTTGAGTGAAAATGGACTAATTTTAGTAAAGTATGTTTACTATAGTTTAGTAAAGTACCCTATTTTGGACTGAAAAATGTTATCTGAATTGGGGAGAGAATAGTACAAGGAGTATCCTTAGTTTTCTCTCCCAATCAGTGTTCTTGTAAAAATATAACTAATAAAATAAAATCGTCAGCATTTCTTATTCGTAAACATTGATGCTTCCCATACAACGAATGCCAACACTCTCAGTATAGAATATATATATGGTGAATGAATCTCAGTATAATATACCTAGTTGGAGAGTTCTCTATAACTGATATCTGTTCATGAATTAATGTGTTAAACTTTCGTGTCATGAATTATTATTGTGTTCAAGGATTCACTTGTGGAATGAAATTGTAGAATTTGACAAAATATGTGTGTTTTATTTCATCATTTACGAATAATAGTAGATTATTCATTGAAATGGAACAAGCACATAACATATACAACTGCCAAAATAAGGAAGCTTATATACAAATTCTATCAATTAAAGGCGTATCATAGACAAAGAAATGTTAAAAACTGTATACTTAACATTAGTTGAATCTCTTTTAAGGTACGGTCTGTAAGTTTGGGGTGCAGCTAACTTCAGTTTTATAGATCCATTATTTAAAACTCAAAAACGCATTTTGAAAATAATGGGAAACAGGGAAATCCGGTTTCCAACTGTAGAATTATTTAAAGAAAATAGAGTAAGTTACTCAGCGTTGGGCAATTGTATATTTTGTTGTTATTAGGATATAATGAAAAAAAATCAAAATAGGAACCATATCATAAATCATAGCCATAATACTAGAATAAGAGAACGTTACAACCAAGAAGTACCAAGAATGAATACAGCATTTGGGCAAAGATCACTAGGATATTTAGGGCCTACAGTATCTAATAGAATACCATTAGAAATCAAAGGAGAGGAAAATTTCAATAGCACTTCAAAAGGAAAATTAGACATTGGTTATTCAGTATTGGGATATAAAGTAGTGAGGAACTAATAGTAAGTAGGATTTAGATTTAAGTAGTATTCTTTTTGAATAAGGTAATTTATAGTAGAAAAATAGTACCTCGGTTTAGTATCATTGTACTAGGTGATGCTTAGGGTAATAGATATAGTTTTAGATTTTTTTGGAATTTTTGTATTATCTGTTGTAGCATGAATTTGTATTAATTTGATGATAACCTCGACACATATATTATATAGTGAGGTATCATTTTCTAAACCTTGAAGATTGTTATATTATTGAAAATGTATGAAAAAATAATATGTAATGTTCCTGAATTATGAATAAACTCCTATGGATGTGTCGTCCAACATCCAGAGAAATTATTATTATTATCATTATTATTATTATTATTATTATTATTATTATTAGCCGTCAAGCCCAGATGGAAGACGCTGAGCAAAATTTGGTTCATTTTTTGTTTTTCTTGTTCTTTTTATCAATCCACCAGTTTTTCATTTTCAGTGAGAACTCCGCTTTCCTTGCTTCACTCCATTTTGTTCCCACTCTTGGCACAGTCATCTCTGGTTTAACTTCCCATTTTTCAACCTTTTCTCTGAAACTGTTCCTGTTGTATATTTCATCATTGTTAATGTTAGCAAGTATTAAGTCCTTCTTGACGTTTTTCATCCATGCACCTCCATTACTAAGGGTTGCTACATATGTTACTATTCTTTTTGTAAGTCTGTGATCTGGAAGCCTCATTATGTGACCATAAAATTAAGGCGCCTTTTCCTGATGTCTGCTTCTATGTTAGAGTATTCTTCAACTTTGGCTGTTTTCTGTAGTCTATAACCATCTCCGGTCTTTCTTGGTCCAAGTATTTTTCTAATTATCTTCCTTTCTTCTTTTTTCAAATTTTCAGTATCTGTTTTTCTGCTAAGTGTTAGGGTCTCGCTGGCATACAACATGTTGGCTTGATTACTGCGTTATAATGTTTGATTTTGGTATTGATAGACATACATCTCTTATTATAAATATATTGCACTAGCCCTAGGCCTTTACGAGCTTTCTGTATCCTTTCATTTTGTGCATGTTTTTCTGATATAATTTCCCCAAGATATTTAAAGTATGGTACCTTCTTAATTGTTCCATATTTTGTTTGTAATTAGTAACTTCTATATTTGATGTTGTGAAACAGTTTTTTCAAATGATTTTGTAAGCCTACTTGTTCAGCACATTCTTTTAAAATTTCTATTTGTTTTATTGCACTTTCCAATGAAACTGACATTATAGCAAGGTCGTCTGCAAAAGCTAAGTATGGAATTTGAAGATTATTTTTCTTGGTTCCCAGCGAGATTGGCTTCCAGTGGTTCACCTCCTTCAGTTTCTTTTCCCATTCTTCCATTACTCTATCAAGAACTATGTTGAAGAGCAGTGGTGATAATCCATCACCTTGCCTAACACCAGTCTTTATCTCAAAAGGCTTCGAAAGTTCTCCCATAAATTTTATTTTGATGTTGTGTTTGTCAATGTTTGTTCTATGATTTTTCGAGTTTTCTGATCCAGGCCTTTCTCTTCAAGAATTTTAAATAGTGTTGGTCTGTGGATTGAATCGTAGGCTTTCTTAAAATCAACAAATACGTATATTGTGGCTTTACTTCGTAATTTTCTTATCTGTGATATTAATTTCAAGTTCAATATTTGTTCTGGACATGAACGATTTGGTCTAAATCCAGCTTGGAAATCTGAAATTTTGGGTCTAGTTGTTTCTGGGTTCTTTCAAGAAGAAAGCTGATAATATTTTATAGGCGACAGCAAGAAGAGAAATACCCCTATAGTTCACATCGGTCTTATCTCCTTTTTTATGCAATGGGTGTATTAGAGCACATTTCCAATCTTCAGGGATTTCCTCTGTGATCCATACATTCTGGGAATTGAAACTAGCTCTTTTCTCGAATTATACCCTAGGTTTTATTATCATTATTATTATTATTATTCATTTATTTATTCATTCATCAATACCATTACGAAATATGGAAATTATGGAACGGTTCTTCAACATTGACAGTGACTCAGTCGAATTCACTTGTGTTCAAGTTTTGTGCTCATGGATTCGTTTTGGTGTGGTTATGTGTTCATGTTGAGGATCCAATTCTTTCTTCCCTCTGTATCAGACATGAAAGTTGGAAATACGGCGCTCTCCTAGAAATTTCAATTTTTTCACGTATACCTGGTTGCGTGGAGCTCTTCATAACTGGAATGTGTTCATGGATTATTGTGCTCAAGTGTTATGATCATGGATTTGTTTTGATGTAATCATGTGTTCATGTTGAGGATTTTTCTCCTCTGCATCAGACATGGAAGATGGAAACAGAGGAGATGATGATTCAATTCTTTCTTCCCTCTGTATCAGACATGGAAGTTGGACAGAGCTCAACTTTCAACTTTCAAATTTCAACTTGTTCATTTATCAAGAAATATTGGAAATTGCAGTGATGTCTAGCCCCGGTTTTTTTACAACTTATACGATTTTTTCCAGATGTTTTTCTGGGAAATGCAATACTTTCATTTCAATGCCTGTCTGCTTTCTCTGTTCTTGATTTGAAAAAAATGAAAATGAAATAAAAATCTTTATTAGGCGGAGTTTGAATTTTCAAGCTTGTTGTAGTAGCGCTTCAAGAGTATTCTTCAGATCCTTTTTTTTGCAAGCATATTGCTTTTGACAGGAGAAGATAGAGATAGAAGGAATATAAAACAAAGCATGGAATTAGCAGAAGAGAAAGAAATAGTGTAGAAGTTAGTTGGAATCATATTTACATGTTTTCCAGTTTCCACGTAGGGACAACCGGAGAAAAGAAGAGATGAGAGAAAGGATAGAGGAGAAAGAGAAATGAGTCAAGAGGGACGAGAGGGGATAGATGGAAAATAAGATGAAGAAAAAGAAGGTTCAGGAGAAGGAGAAGAAGAAGAACAACAAAAAGAGCAAGATCGATAAAAAGAACAAGAAGGACAAAACACGGTGGAGAAGAAGGAGATAAGGTAGATAAGGTGGATAAGAAGAAGAAGATGATGAAGAAGAAGAAGAAGAAGAAGAAGGAAGAAGAAGAAGAAGAGAAGAAGAGAAGAAGGAAGAAGAAGAAGAAAAAGAAAAAGAAGAAGAAGAAGAAGAAGAAGAAGAAGAGAAGAAGAAGAAGAAGAGAAGAAGAAGAACAGCAAAACTGGCAAAAGAACCACCTTCAGCGCTCCAGGTGGAAGTTTGTCAACTTCCACAATATTCCTGATTCGGAATTTGTAAACTAGGTTATTTTTATAGAATGCATGTAGTAACGTCAGCACAAACAGGTGATGTTTTCTATTAATTTCTCAATTATTCTTCTTGAGGATATTATGACAAAAAATAGTGTACGTTACTTGGTCGTGAATGTCTTTTGCAGTGATCGGATAAAATTTTAGTCTCGGCTAACGCCTCGACTGGAAACATCATTCTCGACTGCAAAAGGCCCCTTCCCGTCCATGTGACGTAAGATACTATTAATGGAGATTATAGCAATCAACAGACTCATAGAACTAGCTTCACCGATTTGTCTTCTAGTGCAGGGTGAATAGATATCGAGACCTTCAAGCACACATTTAATCACAATTTTATTTTTGAAAATCATTTGTGTAAATCTCTCATTCTATTATCTTGATCATTCATCATTAAACCGGGTGTTCCAAAATATTAATGACGGGGTTTCAACCCAATATTGAATCCTTTTTTTCAGAATTCACAACTCTGAAGATTGAACCTGAAGTAAATAAATAAGTTTTATTTCTCAGTAGACAAAAAATAGAACATAGCTTCTGTGAAATGTGTACAATTATCTACCTACAAAAATATATATTCTAAATATAAACTCTAAATTTACTGAGGAAGACACTACCGAGAAATTTCTATGAGGGAGATGCCATCAAAGAGCAATATCTTCAAGTATCTTTGTTTTGAACCAAAAAAGTATGATGAGTAAAAAATAAAGACTATGCTAGCAACTGAACTTAGGGTAGGGATTAGGGGAGTGACAAACAATTAGGCTGATTTATAGTCGATATCCCATTATATTAAGCGAGCAATTTCTGTATATCTGTTTATATTTTTATATCTGGTTATCTGGCTATTTTTATATCTGGTTATTTATGTTCAACGGATCCCGAGAACGGCTCTAACGATTTCCACGAATTTTGGATCATAGTAGGTTTATGATATAAAAATTCGATTGCACTAGGTTTCATCCTTGGGAAAACTCGCTGAATGACATTAAAAGGATACTTCATCATTGGCTGAAACAAATGAGACTTTCGTCGTCTGTGGATAGTAAAAAGTGAGCGAGTGATTCTGTGGAAAATCGAAATATCGCATACCCGAAATTCATAAGCCTGACGTATAGCCAGCTGTGAAATATAAACACGATCATTTTAGAGAATTGTGTTCTGTTTATCAATAAATTGAAATAACAAGCGGAGCTCGGTGCCCCGATAATATTCCATTATTTATGTATAGTTTCTTGTTTAAAATGATCAGCTTTAACAAAAATATATTTATGGAATCAGATAGAGTTGATGTATTCTTGACATTATTGAAAAGAATAACTGGTCTTGAAATATTTGAAAATATCTACCATAGGTCAGCCTATTTTTATTATTGGACCCCCAAGGTTCAATCCGCACAGTTATGGATTTAGATTTAGGGGAATGATAGAAATTAATATCGGGGACACAATAGATAGATTGATAATATAGATATACAGTCTACAGACCAAATTGACTGGATCAGCTCGGTAGCTGAATACAATAGAAGTGAAGCTGGAGATGGAGGATGAAATAAGGGTTTTGTGGAGTGTGGTGGTCAAGGGGGGGTTCAAATCTGAGAATTGGGTGAAGAGAGTGGTCCAGGAACGATGAGGGGGGGGAGTAAATGACCAACGCTGCAAGACGGTTGATCGGATTTCTAGGCTGCTAGAAGATAATGAGATGAGGAGGAGGAAGATGGGGCGGATAAGGATGAGGAGAAAAAGGATTAGAATCAGACGAAGGAGAAGGAAAAGGAAGTGAACAAGGAGGAGGCTGATGATGGAAGATGTGATATTAGTACTCGTAGAAGGAGTCGGAAAATGTGGGAGAAGGTGGCACCGAAGGAAAATTTCATAGAGAAATTTGAAATGCAGAAAAAAAAGTGAGGTAGAAGTAAACGAAAAACCAAGCAAAAAAGATGGGTAAGAGCATAATATCAAATTCAAGTTCGGCCAGGAAAGTTCGAGGAGAAGTGAATGAAAAGTGACTCCCTATCATTTATATGATGTATACTTATTATATCAATCAATAAAGTATAAAGCTGAAGTATTGTTTCACAATTGAGGAATTTTCTAGTGTGAGTTTCCTACTTGGAGGAGTTCTCTAACTTAAGCCTGGTTTTCACTGGTAGAGTTAGTGGTCGAGTGACTGGCATACTAACTCTACCGAGCTAACTCTACTCTACTTACTTGGTCGAGTAACTGTTTTCACTACAATTATTGAGAAGAGTAGGTAAAGTGTGTTGTCTAGTGAACATAACCTTGAAATGTCAATACTTAATAATAAACTAGCCGTCAGGCTCGCTTCGCTCGCCATAACCGTCTAGCCAGGAGGCTCCGCCCCCTGGACCCCCGACTGGATCGTCTAAGAATGAGATCAGCAGGCTCGTTTCGCTCGCCTGCATTTTTCATTTAAGCATTTTTATCATTTTATGTTAGGACGATCCAGTCGGGGTACAGACTAAACGTCTGGCTAAACGGATATGGCGAGCGAAGCGAGTAGCTCTGATTGGAGTAGCAGTGCCCAATCAATTTTCCCGCGATAAATGCATTTCAATCATCAACTTGGTGCCAACCTAACAAAGTCAACTCAACTTAATGCCAACCTGACAAATTATTAATTTAGTTACCACTTAACAACTGTTCGAAGAGGTACTCTCTCTAGATTATAATTCTATATAAGATATGGTATGGACATTTTTCAATTATAATTAAGAGAATAAGAAGAATATACATGCTGAAATCCGAAATTTAAACCCTTGAAATCCACCCTTGGAGTTAAAATATCGCCAAAAGATTTCTTAGTGCGCCTCTAAAGGGCCAACTGAACATACCTACCAAATTTGAACGTTTTTGGTCCGGTAGATTTTTAGTTTTGCGAGTGAGTGAGTCAGTCAGTGAGTGAGTGCCATTTCGCTTTTATATATATATATATATAGAGAGATTAACACTTGAACACTTATTAACGCTTCAATAAATTCACGCTTTTCAATAAAATGATACTTTTCAATAGATAACAAAACTCCTTGAACTTGATAGCCTACGGAACAACTCTACTCTACTAGCTCGAGACTGTTTTCATTAGCATAGTAGTGGTAGAGTAGAGAGAGAGAAGCGGTGGTGGGGGAAGGCAAGTGGTAGAGTACTATTCCATGGTGCTATCCCACTCTACTCTACTAAAAACTAGTACTCTATCATGAACGTTTCCATTGAGAGAGTTCACAAGATAGTTAATACTTGCCCAGGGAACTCTACTACTAACTCTTCTAATGAAAACCAGGCTTTACGTAGCGGCATGGACTAAGTGAACATGTGGCTTCAATTTGTGGTACCGTATTTGGATAATAGATTGAATATTATTGAGTATTGTTCAATTATTGATATTTGAAACCGGATAACTCATGCCCAGATAATAAGAATTATCACGGCCTGGTTGCACAAAAGCCTGTTAAATCTTAATCAAGATTAAATGACGAGAACCAATCACGGAAGGCTTTTTCGAAAAAAGGCTTCTCAGTTCGATTCCCGTGACATTTAATCACGATTTAAATTTAACAGACTATTGTGCAAACGGGCTCACAAGTGATTGATCAAGTGCGAGTCTGCAGATAAACGGGGGAAAATTCCTTCCCCAGGAATTAGAATGCTGCAACGCACTCAGTCGTCCGTCTGTCTCCATATTATGTCTGAACACGTCTGCATGTTGTTTGTCTGTCTGTCTTAAGCTGCGTACACATATTCGCGCTTCCAACCAGCACCGAGCACGCAGCTTTTGGACAGTGTGCCTGTCGCATCCACACTGATTAACTACATTCACTACAATGTATCTTTTTTCCAATAAATTGAAATTGATATTGAAATTGTAGTTTAGAAGGAACTTTGACTCACAAGACTTATGTCTTGAAATTTTCCCCAATACCTCAATTCTCCTTCTTGTAGATGTCTTTCTTTAAAACTATTTCACAAAATTTCCATTGCAGGGAAAGGACACTGGAACAAGATGAACTAATGGAATTAAAATTCGAACCTCATGAAACTAAAAACGAATCAGTAAAGAGCAGTATCGTGGATAGGATGGTAGCTCTCGGTAGTAAAAAACAGAAAAACTCCCTACGGAGGAAAAGTGACTCCATTCAAATAACATGGAAAGCATCTCTATTCTAAAAACTTACATGGTAATAGGTTAGAAGGTCTAAGCTCAGATGTGAAAGCGTAATAGAGGTGTCATTGAGTCAACTGAATTCAATACCACAACCAGAAATTTGATCAACTCATGAAATATATGTTTGTATGATATTATATACTTAATATTAGTAGACGATAAAGATTTATACAATTTTTTAAATATTTTATTCTATTCAAAATACCAGCCAACAAATATTTTTGATCTGCAATTCAAATCTGAACCGCGTGATCTGGAGTCAGCCATTTTTGGTAGCCTGCCCAGCTGATATAATTGTTACAACTCTGGCCAATAGATAGCGCAATCGGCAGTGCCAATTAGACGACCGGTTTTTAGGTTTTAGATTTTAGGTTATGTTGTTAGGAAACATTGTCACCAATACGTAAGTTATTAGAATGATTTAATTTGCAGTTTCTATAAAAAAATGTAGATTGAGGAAAAATGTTGTGTACATCACGAGCGAAAAATACTTTTTATCCCTCAGGAAAATTGTTGCCCTCGGCTTCGCCTCGGGCTTCAAACTTTTTCCCAAAGGGAGAAAAAGTCGTACTTTTCACTCTAGATATACAAATAACTATTTCACCATTTGTGGACATTTTTTATTCTATTATCATGATCATTCATCATTATACCGGATGTTTCAAAATGAATGACGGGGTTCCAATCCGTTATTACCGGAAAAGAAGAAGAAGAAGAAGAAGGAGAAGAAGGAGAAGGATGAGAAGGAGAAGAAGGAGGAGAAGAAGGAGGAGAAGAAGGAGGAGAAGAAGGAGGAGAAGAAGAAGAAGAAGAAGAAGAAGAAGAAGAAGAAGGAGAAAAAGGAGAAGGATGAGAAGGAGAGGAAGGAGAAGAAGAAGAAGAAGAAAAAGTAGAAGAAGTTGTGATGAATTTTTCAAATAGATCTCATGAGAAGAGAGAAAAATTGTGATTACCTTTTTAAAATGAAAGACTTTGCTAAAGGAATAGTTAGCGACCGAGCGATAAAGCTTACTTATCAATAACTGTATATTTGATAAGAGTACCGTTCTGTACTGAATATTTTTCTAGGAAAATTATTCAATAAAATTATAATTATTTTGCGAATAAAGCACAAAGTATTTACGAATTGCTCACTGATTTTGAGGTTACACTTGTTTACTATCGATCAGATGTTTTTAAAACAGTTCGAACGCAGCTGACTGATTCGAAGTATTGTCAAATGTCACGCTGACTTCACGTAAGATATAATACCATCTCTAAAAATTAAAACTATCCATAAGGATCAAGAATTTCAAATAAAAAATAAAATGTATGTGTTATCGTTGAAATTATTTATTACTTAAGAAATTATACTATACGTCAGGTCTTATTGTAACTAAATAGGTCATACCATGAAATTATATTATCGATAAAATGGCAGGAATTAATTATAATAATCTCAAACCTAAAAAATTGTACAAGAATATTAATTTATTAATAATTTAATTCAACTGAACCACATGGTAATTAAATCTCTATGGCAGGTCTAAGCCAATCACAGTGCATAGAAATAGCACCAAGACGGTGATCGTTTGAAAACAACACATGTTAATCTATTATCAGACACCAACCCTGCCTTATCATTACACTAGCACGTGTACATTGTATGAGAGGAACTATGTCTAGAAGATTAAGCAGTTTTAAGAATTACATAAATTAAATTATTATTGTAATTAAAGAATTGTATTCTACTGCCTGCCATTGACGTCACGTCTACGTCAAAAGCTTTCTACCAATGGCAAATTTTTATGCAAATGATTACATCGAGATTCTGAGAAGCAAGGTCTAGCCTAAAAGCTTAGAGAAAACAGGAGCACTTCCCTTTTGAAATCCTTACCGTGTAGATCTCTTTCATAGTTACCAAAGACCTATTTGTAAAATTTCTTGTTCGATTTTTTAAATGTTCTATTTGTGAGCCGATATTTTAGGCCAATCTATTTGTTATTTATAAATTTCTGTTTTCATCAATCGATAAATTTAAAAGCTTAAAGTAAATTATCCCTTATTTAATTCGGTGAAGGAGATATTTAAATTAAAATTCCCCACGTGCTGAAATTGAAGCCTGGATTGCCGCCGATCAAACGATTTTTGATCTAAAGAAGAAAACCACGACTACCAAGGAATTTCACGTGAGTTATAAGTCATAAGGGGCCCCAATCTACGCTTCGAAAATATTTCAGTGCAGAAAAACATAAATTTTTCTTCGTTAAATTATTGGCCACGCCGACAAGCGCTTTAGCAATTAAGAGTCTCGAATTTATTCATATTTAATTTCTAAGAATTTGTAGTTGATTAACTATCCTCCGCTGCCTGAACCACGACCCCGAACATTTTAAAATATTTTCTATAATTCATTTTTCACTATTTTTCAAACTGTTAAATTTTATCAATTGTAAAACTCTGTTGAATCACGCATGGTATCATGCAAGCACAAGAACATTTTTAATTCCTTCTGTTAATGCTAAATTATTATCAACCGGTAAATCAATTTCTGAACCTGCACTGTATGATTGCATATTTTATTGTAATATATTTCAGTTTTGTTAATTCGCTTTCTGAGTTCGATTATTTCTTAAGCCTGTCAATTATTGTGTCTGATACGTTCTATATTATCAAGAACCGATCGAATACGATCATTGGAATAATTGAATCAAGCTGGATATTGGAACAGGTCTAAGTGGATGTAGCGAGTGGGGTCAGATCGAGATATTTATTCTTTGTCCTTACCTGCTCATATATCAGCTTTTATCTGTTACCTACCTCGACTTAGGAGCGAACACATCAATTGTACAGCGGATGCAGCCATAGATCATATAAATTCCTACAATAGAGCTTAAAACCCGACAAGACTCTGTTCTCGAAATATATTCTGAACGATATTTGGTTCAAACACTGTATTTTAATCCTTCAGAACTTATTAGAGACGCAGTCCCGTAAATTATCTACATCGGGATTTTTGCTCGACCTGTATGATTTTGTATGCTCATTCTTCACAGGTAATAATTTTAAGGTATCCGTCTTCAGTGTTTAGCGATCGCTACACTGCTTATAAAAATTTCATCACTATACAATTTGTCATTAGAAGAATCAAGGGTGAGCGAGCGTTTAGGCCTCCCGCGATTCCGACAATTGTATTGAGTCTTGTAGTGAGTCAATCAGTCTGGTGTTCACTCAGCGTCCACGCACGCAATTACAAAATTTATAGCCGCTACACCATTGACTTAGTACAAGATTCACCCTACGTGTATTGTCCTATCCTTGGAGGTGAGAGTGACTCCCCCAGGAAGAGTTTTACATGATTTGGCGCCCAACAGTGATAGGCATTGAAGAGGTGGATAATCGACTACGAGGATTTTTAGTTGCTCAGTATACTATAGCGCTGACAACGGGAAAATTTTTGAAAAATTCATGGTTGTGAATTTCTTCAAATTTAATATTAACTGTTCACTGTTATATAAAATAACAAGACGTACCATACCCAATTTTTGAACGGAAAAGAATTTATCGATTGATGAATTTTTAGAGAAAAAATCGAACTCAGAATTGTATTATATTGTTATTCGAAAATTGGTCATACTATAAGTCATAGGTTTAAGAAACACCATAAGAAAGGTCATATTATTTGAAGAATATTGGGTCTATATTAAAACAATTTATAAATATTTACAGAAAAGAGGATTGAAGTTATTTACAGTTTTAAAAGTTTTTAAAACATAAAGAGGGAAGTAAAATTAAATCCCGATATATTGCGGAATAATTTAAGCAGAGTATCACTGCTTTTATATAAATTTTGCGAAGAATACTAGCCCTATATATAATTGCAGCAAGAAATTATAAGAATAAAATATTTATAATAATAGTAATAATAAATTATAAGAGGCGTACCTGTATTACCGCATAAGTGTTCACTGTGTATCCTGTATGTTCTTGTCATTTTTATGTTAACGATATTGCTAACTTGACTTATTTTATCACTGAACACATTGCTAAACCACTTTTTCTGTATTTCACTCACTACGAAGCTATAACAATTTCTATTGGATTTCTTATTAATTATTTTATATATCACATCAACACTTTCACGTTTTTTATTCACCGCACACGTTCGTCGCATTATTTTCTCACAAACTATGGCAGGAAACGACCAGGTCAATCCAAGTCTGTCGGACACCGAGGACATCTCACCCGACTGTTCGCCGCCATCCGCATCTGCCACCGCATCCGCCGATTTCCATCCCAATGTACTGGATGATTTATCTTCGACACAGGTGGAGGAGAGCTGCATCCTAGTGGAAGATCCGTCGGCAGCCCAAGAGCCGGAGGACGAAACATCGGGAGAGCATACGGACGACGACGCCCCCGAGACAGGAACTCCTATTTCTCGTACCGTTGCTCGGATAAAAAACCAGAAGGTAACCGTTCGCCATACACCCGCTCCCACAATAGATTGGAACCCATCCTGGAAGCAATAAACAACTTAAAAGAAGACAACAAACAAACAAAGGAAAAATATCATGATAAGGCTACAAAGAAATTCAAGTATGAAGTCGGAGATGAAGTACTGGTAAAAGCACATAAATCTTCAGATGCCCTAGGCAAGTTAACTAAAAAATTCTTCCATCTTTACACAGGACCGTATCGAGTGACCGACGTTTCACAACATAACACCGTCAAGATTCAAGATTCCGAGAACGCCAATAATCACTGGTGGGAAAACGTAATAAATGTAAAACCCTACCGAAGAGCCTAACCAATAAACAATTTCAACTCATCTAATAAACAACAATCCACTTCAAAAGAAGAAATTGAAATCAACTTTAAATCAAGGAATAAAACTGAAAACAACTTTAAGAATTTTACCAACCTGATCAAGCCATCCGCCTCGTGTCAGAGTCATCACCGAAACAATCGCCTGGTATCATATGCACAACTGAAAAATAGAACAAGAATTATAGTATCCACGGAAAATAATTGTAAATTAGAAATAACATGAAATTAGTAGTGAATAGGAGGAAAGAAAATAAACAAAGTTTATTTGAAAAAATATGTAAATCTAACCTCGAATACAGAACCGATAGAAAGAATCTATTCAGAACCAAGCCTGTTCGATAATTTTCTTCGTCCCCAACCAATGTGTACGAAATCCTAGAGTCAATGTATAGGAATCAAAGCAATATCGTTATTCAATTAATGTAACATATTATTTAATGTGAAATTATAAGAAAAAACGCAAACAAAAATATATATTATGTTAATTTGCACGAAATGAGCATGTTCTATGTCATATAAATGTATTGCTAAAAAAGCCAAAAGAAAATGAAATTCTTACTTTTAAATGTGAAATTTATTACTGTTGCATCAAAAGATCATGAATTGTAATTCAAATTGATAAATGTAATCTTAAGGACTTAATATTGTAACCAACATTGATAAAAATCAAGAAAGCCATTTCAAGTGTAACCCTGTTTGTACGCAACGTACTAAGCGCAAATAAAAATTGCTCGAGTCAAACGGTAGACGATTGTCAAGTCACCGAAATAAAATCACACTCTCACCCAATTTAAGTAAAAGCCAAACCAAAGAGTCGAAACCTGTAACACTATGAAAAATGATGAAAGTCTATATTTGTTGCAAATACTATTCAAATCTTAAGAAGTAATATGTGAAATCTTGTATATTTGTTATAGTTATGGGTCTGCTCATAAGCCACCCGTGAATGGAAGTTGTGGAGTTGTTTTAATGAAGGATCCAAAGAGACCTCATTAATTATTGTATTTCGATTGTATTCCAATGAAAGGAACAATCAATTATTTATTTTTCGTAGCCAAAAGTGCACGATATGTTTTTTTTTAGTGTTAAGTGTTGAGTTTTCGTAGAAGTAAGAGATGAAATAGTGTATTCATCACAATATCGGATTTTTCAAATAGTCTTGTTTTCGACTCGTCTCCCAATTACCTATTTAAAATATCCTGGGGGCTTTGTGTGATGAATTTTTCAAATAGATCTCATGAGAAAGAGAAAAATTGTGATTACCTTTTAAAATGAAAGACTTTGCTAAAGGAATAGTTAGCGACCGAGCGATAAAGCTTACTTATCAATAACTGTATATTTGATAAGAGTACCGTTCTGTACTGAATATTTTTCTAGGAAAATTATTCAATAAAATTATAATTATTTTGCGAATAAGCACAAAGTTTACGAATTGCTCACTGATTTTGAGGTTACACTTGTTTACTATCGATCAGATGTTTTTAAAACAGTTCGAACGCAGCTGACTGATTCGAAGTATTGTCAAATGTCACGCTGACTTCACGTAAGATATAATACCATCTCTAAAAATAAAACTATCCATAAAGGATCAAGAATTTCAAATAAAAAAATAAAATGTATGTGTTATCGTTGAAATTATTTATTACTTAAGAAATTATACTATACGTCAGGTCTTATTGTAACTAAATAGGTCATACATGAAATTATATTATCGATAAAATGGCAGGAATTAATTATAATAATCTCAAACCTAATAAAAATTGTACAAGAATATTAATTTATTAATATTTAATTCAACTGAACCACATGGTAATTAATCTCTATGGCAGGTCTAAGCCAATCACAGTGCATAGAAATAGCACCAAGACGGTGATCGTTTGAAAACAACACATTTAATCTATTATCAGACACCACCCTGCCTTATCAGTTACACTAGCACGTGTACATTGTATGAGAGAACTATGTCTAGAAGATTAAGCAGTTTTAAGAATTACATAAATTAATTATTATTGTAATTAAAGGAATTGTATTCTACTGCCTGCCCTTGACGTCACGTCTACGTCAAAAGCGTTCTACCAATGGCAAATTTTTATGCAAATGATTACATCGAGATTCTGAGAAGCAAGGTCTAGCCTAAAAGCTTAGAGAAAACAGGAGCACTTCCCTTTTGAAATCCTTACCGTGTAGATCTCTTTCATAGTTACCAAAGACCTATTTGTAAAATTTCTTGTTCGATTTTTTAATGTTCTATTTGGAGCCGATATTTTTAGGCAATCTATTTGTTATTTATAAATTTCTGTTTTCATCAATCGATAAATTTAAAAGCTTAAAGTAAATTATCCCTTATTTATTTCGGTGAAGGAGATATTTAAATTAAAATTCCCCACGTGCTGAAATTGAAGCCTGGATTGCCGCCGATCAAACGATTTTTGATCTAAAGAAGAAAACCACGACTACCAAGAATTTCACGTGAGTTATAAGTCATAAGGGGCCCCAATCTACGCTTCGAAAATATTTCAGTGCAGAAAAACATAATTTTTCTTCGTTAAATTATTGGCCACGCCGACAAGCGCTTTAGCAATTAAGAGTCTCGAATTTATTCATATTTAATTTCTAAGAATTTGTAGTTGATTAACTATCCTCCGCTGCCTGAACCACGACCCCGAACATTTTAAAATATTTTCTATAATTCATTTTTTCACTATTTTTCAAACTGTTAAATTTTATCAATTGTAAAACTCTGTTGAATCACGCATGGTATCATGCAAGCACAAGAACATTTTTATTCCTTCTGTTAATGCTAAATTATTATCAACGGTAAATCAATTTCTGAACCTGCACTGTATGATTGCATATTTTATTGTAATATATTTCAGTTTTGTTAATTCGCTTTCTGAGTTCGATTATTTCTTAAGCCTGTCAATTATTGTGTCTGATACGTTCTATATTATCAAGAACCGATCGAATACGATCATTGGAATATTGAATCAAGCTGGATATTGGAACAGGTCTAAGTGGATGTAGCGAGTGGGGTCAGATCGAGATATTTATTCTTTGTCCTTACCTGCTCATATATCAGCTTTTATCTGTTACCTACCTCGACTTAGGAGCGAACACATCAATTGTACAGCGGATGCAGCCATAGATCATATAAATTCCTACAATAGAGCTTAAAACCCGACAAGACTCTGTTCTCGAAATATATTCTGAACGATATTTGGTTCAACACTGTATTTTAATCCTTCAGAACTTATTAGAGACGCAGTCCCGTAAATTATCTACATCGGGATTTTTGCTCGACCTGTATGATTTTGTATGCTCATTCTTCACAGGTAATAATTTTAAGGTATCCGTCTTCAGTGTTTAGCGATCGCTACACTGCTTATAAAAATTTCATCACTATACAATTTGTCATTAGAAGAATCAAGGGTGAGCGAGCGTTTAGGCCTCCCGCGATTCCGACAATTGTATTGAGTCTTGTAGTGAGTCAATCAGTCTGGTGTTCACTCAGCGTCCACGCACGCAATTACAAAATTTATAGCCGCTACACCATTGACTTAGTACAAGATTCACCCTACGTGTATTGTCCTATCCTTGGAGGTGAGAGTGACTCCCCCAGGAAGAGCTTTACAAAGTAGAAGAGGAAGAAGAAGAAGAAGAAGAAGAAGAAAAAGGAGAAGAAGAAAAAGGAGAAGAAGAAAAAGGAGAAGAAGAAAAAGGAGAAGAACAAAGATAATACAGAGTACAATAATTATATTGTTGTTTTGTAAGGAGTAGAAATAGTTGATACAAGGAGTGGAAGGAGTTTTATTATTAAAAGGCGAAGAAGATCGAAAAGAAGACGATACTTTTCCTCCTTCTTCTTCTTCTTCTTCTTCTTCTCCCTCTTTTACTTCTCCTCCTCCTCCTTTTTCTTCTGATAAAATGAATATTAGGGGTAAAATAGCATCACAAAAAAAAAATTAACAAGAAAGAGAAGCAGAGAAACACTATTGAGAAGAAGTTGGTACAGGGAGTAGACGGAGAAGTAGAAGTCGAACATGATCGGAGATAAGTCGATACAATGAAATCTGGTGTGGTAAACTCACACAACTTTCCTTGCTTATATTTGTAACTACGAACAGACTTTTGTATATGTGTATTTATATATATGTTTTCAGAGTACTTTTTCCTTTGTGTAAGTTGTGAAATTCGATGATTTTTCTAAAGTCGTCAAAACAGCTGTTCTACAGATGAAATATCTCGACTATGTGTTCTTTTTATGAACTGCTCTACCTACCTACTTCATGCACGCGAAGGAGGTTACAAAGTCCATTTCTCAAGGATGGGATGGACCCCCCAATTAGTTTCCCAGAAAGGAGACTCATGCTCATGCCAGTTAATAGAGCTGATAAATAACTATACAGAATATGAGTTTGAAGAGAATCGGTCAAGTATTTTGAGAAAATCGTGAAAAACATTTTTTTTTAGTAATTATCCGCCATTTTTCTCAAGTATATTACGGAGCTCCTGCAATTTTCTCAGAAATGAGACTTATGTCAGTTGATACGGCTTATAAATAGCTATCCATGGTATGAATTTAAAGAAAATCGTTGGAGCCGTTTTCGAGAAAACCGTGAATAACATGGTTTTTTAGTGATTATCCGCCATTTTTCACAAGTATTTACGGAGCTCCTGCAATTTCCTCAGAAATGAGACTCATGTCAGTTGATACGGCTTATAAATAGCTATCCATGGTATAAATTTGAAGAAAATCGTTAGAGCCGTTTTTGAGAAAACCGTGAAAAACATGGTTTTTCAGTAATTATCCGCCATTTTTTCCGCCACTTTGACTGTTATCTCAAGCCGATTACTGTCGATTATTGTAGATTTTTACTGTTTTGGCCGGGTGAGATTGTATGAACGGCACAATATGAGAGACTGCCAGCGTCACATAGCTTTATGGGAAAGAACTACGTGGACTATCGGCTTGAGATAACAGTAAACGTTACGACATAAACACACTATACCATGGGATATCTACTTGAGCTATTGTATATCTATGACAATACTCTCTGTAGAGATCGTTAAAGCAAAATAATTGTGAGATTAAAGAAGAAGGCGCCATGAGGAAATGAAAATCCTTCAAACAAAGATGGAGGCAGTTGACAGGAATTAGAACTAGATGAAACAAGATCGGAACGGAAACAATGCAAGGATCAGGACTTGATTGATTGATTGATTGATTGATTGATTGAGTACTTTATTTATGTAGATTACAATATATACTGGCTTATACACTTATATACAATAGCTTACAATACAGCAAAATTATAGATGAATTTACATAATATAGACTAAGAAAATAATTATTGAACTGTATATGATATGAAAAAGCAGTTTGTAATATAATAAAACTAGATAATAATCATATTGTTATGCATCTACATAAATTGGCGGAGTTTTGGACATATCAATGTCCATTCTTCGGAAAGAATATTAAAAATATCCTCCCCACTAACTCTCTACCAGGACTTGAGGAGAGTGATAGAAGACTTGAAGTAGAGAAAGGAATAGGAACAAGATCGAGGAAATCGCTATACAAGATGAACAAGGATAAAAATAATGCTAGAAAATAATGCCAAGTAAACAATTAACGGAATTTTTTCTCTATGATAGTCTACGTCCACGTTATAATGACAGTATTTGATCAACTTTGGTTTTGCTATCCTTGTCCATCATTCGACAAAGCCGGCGATACTATCCTTTTCTAGGTCCACAACGGTGCCAATTATGTTTTTGACAGTGTAGAAATATGATTAATTAATGCAGAGAATCGGCATCGCTATTCTTCTATCTTTTTCCACTGCCATTATAACGTGGACCTTACTATAGAGACAAACAAGACAAAGAATAGCCTAGAGACAAAGATTCAAGATTTCTTTATTGCGAAAAGCATTTATATACAAATGCATAGCATAGTCATAATAAATTGAACATAGTAAATAAGGTAATGGAGAAGAACTCGAGAGGTAATCGAGATTTGTAAGGAAATCGAGAAGAACTTGATACAAGAAGTTGCAGTCGGAACAGACTAAGATAGAGAAGAAGTCAATACAAGAAGAATGAGTAGTAGAAGATCGACTTTTACTTGTTCCACCTCTTCTTCTTCTTCTTCTTCTTCTATTTCTTCCTCTTCTGTCTTTTTCTCCTCCTCCTCCTCCTCCTCCTCCTTCTTCTTCTTCTTCTTCTTCTTCTTCTTCTTCTTCTTCTTCTTCTTCTTCTTCTTCTTCTTAGGAAAATATGGAGAAGTGAAAGAGGTACAAGACCGGAGAGAAGTCGATACAAGGAGAAGAAAGGGTAGTAGGAGAAGCAGCTTGAAACAGCTGTAAGGCCCTGAGTTTTAAGGCTATTAGAGCGACCGTAGTCTAGTGTTAAAGGTAGCCTACAGTATTAATCATCGAATCAATGGGATAGAAATGGCCGGCCCTTCTGGTGACTGCGCCTTGACTGCGCCTTCAGCCTTCACTTATACTCTATTGTGGTAAGTTGACGCTGCTCTCTTGGGGGGATTCTACCCGCCAACACCCCCTGTTTTCTCCTCTTCTTCTTCTTCTTCTTCCTCATCACCTTTCACTTCTTCTTCTCCACAATCTCATTTACCATCATTTCCTCCTTCCCCCTCTGCTTCTTCTTCCATCCATCTGCTTCTTCTCCAATCATCTCCTTCGTCTTCTTCTGCTTCGTCTTCTCTTCCAATTCTTTCTCTCCTTCTCCATCTCCTACTTCTTCTCTCCTGCTGCTTCTCATCTTATTCTCATCCGTTCTTATTTCTCTTCTTTCACTTCTTCTTCTTCTCTTCCTCTGGTTTTAGTCTTCTTCTTTTTCTTCTTCTTCTTCAACCTCTTCTTATCCTTCCTCCTTTTCTCTCCTTCTTCTCCTCCTATCGTCATCTCCTTCTCCTTCATCTCCTGTTTCTTTTCTCCTGCTCCTTCTTTTTATTCTTCTACGTTCTTCTTCTCCTCCTCTGGTTTTAAACTTCTTCTTTTTCTTCTTCTTCTTCAACCTCTTCTTATCCTTCCTCCTTTTCTCTCCTTCTTCTCCTCCTATCGTCATCTCCTTCTCCTTCATCTCCTGTTTCTTTTCTCCTGCTCCTTCTTTTTATTCTTCTACGTTCTTCTTCTCCTCCTTCTTTTTCTTCTCCCTCCTCTTCTCCCTCTTCTTCTACTTCTTCTTTCTTTTTCTTCTTCTTCTTCTTCTTCTTCTTCTTCTTCTTCTTCTTCTTCTTCTTCCTCTACTTCTACTTGTTCTTCTTCTTTTTCTCCTCCCTCTTGTTCTTCTTCTTTTTCTCCTCCCTCTTCTTCTACTTCTTCTTCTTCTTCTTCTACCTCATCACTTCCTGCTTCTTCTTCTTCTTCTTCTTCTTCTCCTTCTCCTTCTCCACCATCACTTTCTCCTTCTTCTTCTTCATCTTTTTTTTTCTTCTTGTCCACCATCTCCTTTGTCTTCACCTCCTTCTCCTGTTTCTTTCCTCCTACTCCTTTTTTTTATTCGTCTCCTTCGTCTTCTTCTTCTTCACCTTCACCCTTTTCTCCCTTCCCTCCCAGTTGTTCCCCCGCCTCACTAAAACCAGAGTTACCGTCTGATGGCTTTCAGTGCTATTGTGTGTTGGCTGACAATAGCGGATGGCCTATTGTGCTATTGTGAGGTGTATTGTGCCGACTGTATGCCCTCCTCCTTCTCTCACAGCTGCTGAAAAGCTTGGGGGACACCTCGGAAAAAGACCCCCCCCTCGCCACGGTTCCGACAAATGGTGAGTACAGTATTGTGGATGTGCGTGTGTGTGTGTGTGTGTGTGTGTGTGTGTGTGTGTGTGTGTGTGTGTGTGTGTGTGTGTGTGTGTGTGTGTGTGTGTGTGTGTGTGTGTGGTCCCTATCGTGTAAGGGTGGATGTGATTCGATCTGATTTCAATGTGGAGTTGATCTGTCGATACAAGTTACTAAAGATACAAGGGTGGAGTCTCAATATTGTAGACATGTAGGAGTAGACTCTGTTCAATTGAACGAGCGTAAGGAGTTCCTACTTTTGACCCATATATTGCAGACATGTGGGTTCTTACTTGATGTAGCGAGTTCTTACTTTTACTTGAGTCTCAAGTCGTTGCCTGTTTGTGGGTTTGTGAATTTGTATGTTCGACAATATTTCTCCAGAATGAATTCATTTTATCAAAGTTCAGATTCTCAACAAATATTCTTTGAATTATTATATAGATAAAGTTAGTTGGCCAACGAAATTGACTCATTACTTTGTCCTTCTTGAGGATATGGGATAAGGATAACATTGAAAGTAAACATGAAGAAAATATGTGTAAGAACTGAATCACATATCACATAACATTGCTTTAGGTTGAGAAGAATTCATCACATCAACTCCTGATTCCCAAGACAAATTAAGTACTAAACTATCAACTAAATCGAGATTGTCGTCCAAAACAGCTGACCTACTCGTATGTTTTCTTTTCAAGGATATAACAGGACAGTATTGGAAGTGCAAATTGAGAGAAAAATGTGTAGTGCCTAATTCACAAAATCCATAAATCAGCTGTTAACTGGATTATTCTCTTCTTGAATTGTTGAGAACTCAATGTCACTTGAACTATCTCTCTGGACTTTTCTCTGCTTTCAATAATAATATCGGGGCACCGAGCTCCGCTCGTTATTTATTTATTGATAAACAGATAAACAGAACTCAATTCTTCAAAATGATTGGGGAAGGACTAACAGGCACAGCCCAAAACTGTTTCTTCCCCGAATTTTGATTTATACACTATAAATAGTCAAAAAAGCAGGTTATGTTCCATACACTTGAATTCAGGTCAAATTCTCAGTTCAAATTTTGAAAACATAGAAGTTTTAATTTAGATTGTTTACATACCAAATTAAATAACACTCACTAATCACTTATAACTGTAAATAGTTATTTGTGCAACTAGTGCGCAAAGTGACAGTTTGCTGCACCGAAAGAAACGTTTACGCCCGAGCCGTAGGCGAGGGCGGAATGGTTTCTTGAGTGCAGCAGAGGAACTTTGCGCACGTATTTCACATTAAGTTTTTCCTACAGTTACCATTGAATATGAAAAGTGGGTAATTATGGGTAAAATTGCCTGAAATCCATCAAATGTTTTTCTGTGTAATTTTATTATTGATAAAAACCTTAATCCTAAAATCCTAAAGTCCTCGTTGTCCTTGGTTATAATATCTACTTAATAATTAGCGCGTTGTGCTTGGTTGCACCTCTGCTCACTATAGCAGCCACAGCAGTCACTGTTACCAACTTCATTTTGATTTTGCTGCACTTTGACTCCATATAACCTACTAAGTATTTTGCGTTGCCATGTTGCAAATCTGGAGTGCAGAAAAATTTTTCCCGCACTAGAGCGGAAAAGTGATTCTTTGCGTTCTGTAATCAGTGCAGCAATGGCCACTTTTCAACGTAACTGTAGGAAAAATAATTATTAACTTTGAATACTAATTATTATCTATTTATTTTTTTTTTTAATGAAGGACAGATCCATAATATCATGATATATACCATCTCATGTCAACAAATGAGATTATTTTGATTTTTATTTTTAATATTTCTAGATTTCTCGCGAGATACAGTAAGCTGATTTATTACACAGCTGATCCCACACAGGCACACGCATCTTCTGTTATCGACAGACGACGAAATTATATTCTGTCTTTCCAAGGATGAATTATCTTTTTCATGTCCTTCAGCGAGTTTTCCCAGGGATGAGACCTAGTGCAATCAACTTTTTATATCATAAACCCACTATGTTCCAAATTTCGTGAAATCGTTTGAGCCGTTTTCGAGATCCGTTGAACATAAATAACCAGATATAAATAAATAACCAGATATAAAAATACAGAAACTGCTCGCTTAATATAATCGGATTTTTGACAGAATATCAGCGGCATATTGAGATGAGAAGCTACTCTTATCCAAATGGAGGACAGACTTCAGCGCTCCAGTAGGTCTTCTGTCAATCATTACAACATTACAAGATTCCTGATTCAAAAGACTAAATTATTGTCTAAGAATTTTTTGAACTCTGAATAATACTAGCATATCATTGATATTTATTGTATTGATTTACTTATGTAATATTGTTTTTTTTTTCAATAAAGTTTGGTGAATGAAAAAAAATAAAAGCAAAAATCCATCTCCTAACCTTTTCCTGAATCAACCTCTAACCTTCAACTGCGTACTACTTCCTGGCCCTAGCCACAAATAATTTATTATTTTATGCTTTCATTATTTCGAAAACGTTAGTTTTTTAGCGAATTTTTGAAAACGGGATGCTCACTAGTGTGAAGGATGAGTCACTGAGTAGAAAAATTAAAACTCATGAAAAACCATGTGAGGAATCATTTTTCCACTTTCACTAAGCACTACTGGAGGTTCACACCAGATCTATTGGCTTCTTCCTTTTCAATCTCCTCGTTAATTTTGAGTTGTACAAAAGCTGGAGTTAAACTCTTGATTTCATGTGAAGATTTTGACATAAATAGTTCATGTTTTAATGACTCACTAATGTGACGTATCGGTCAGTAAGCTTCTACAATTGCATTTCGTTAAAATAAAACAATTAATATTTATCACCATTTGTAACGAAGTTATAATTTTTTGTAAATATTAGGGTTCACACCACTTCCCAGATGGGAAGGAGAGTTACAAAGGAGATACATAGCTGAAGATGGTAGAGCAGATATACTAAAGAAATAAAAAGAAGAAATCGTCCTGAGAGATACAAAATTTATTGGTTTACAATATTTGAAAAGAAATAAATTTGAAATGTATAGTTTGAAAAGTTATATAATTTAGGCTATGAAGAAAAGGAAAACAGATTATTATCAAACAAGTCTTTATTTATCTTATATAAAAAGGAGTTCCTATTTATTTCAATTTGATTAATTTCTGATGATTATTCTTTTTGAGATTATGAGGATTTTTCTCTTAGTTGAAATACTCTACATTTTATTTATTATTTTAAAATTCCTATAAGAAAGAAAAACAACATGACATTATAATTTTATAACTACTGAAATGTTTAGTTTATGTTTAAAATGGAAACGATTTTTCATTCAGTCAGCGCAATTTGGCTTTCTAGGGATCCTGATTTTATTATTGAGAATTGAAAAAGGAAAATAAATTTAAATTTGATGTGCTTGAGGAGCTGTCAAAACCCATGGTTCATGACACTATATTACAGTGAAGTCATAAATATTCTATCTAAGTCATCATGAAAGATATATTAAGTCATAAGTCTCGCAATATACAAGCAATGTATTAAAGTATTATCCACCCACATTCATCGGAAAGCATTTTGAAGTGTACGCGTCTACTTCTTTGAAATAAAAACTTGTATAATATATTATATTATATTTCCTCAAAAGCATCAGAACTCATTCATCTCAGTACGTCAATACATCTATGTATCCCAAGAAATATTACGAAATCCATCCACAATCCTTGTGCCACACATTCTGTTTGCTTTCTATGTGATTGGAGTTTTCTAATGAATCTAATGGACAGTGATCGAAAGAGGTCGGGGCGTGCAATTTGTTCTCTGGGAAGAAAAATTCAAAAGGAAAGCAAGACGTACGATTGGTATCTTGAAGAGGATTGGGGGCAGATGATGATGAGGAGGAGGAGGAGGAGGGTGGATGAGAATGGAGGGGGATTGAGGAGGAGGACTAAGCCCGGCGGCAACTGATAAGACGCCGGTTTTGAAATGGTGAGAACGGATTGATGAGAACAGAAACCAAAAGATCTTCTTCAACTTGAGACGCCGCCGTCGAAAAAAGAGATCAAATATTTTCGAGCGAGAGATCTTTTCAATCAGTCACGTCTCACTCTTCTCTCTCAATTGCGTGCTTTCATTCCCATTCAATCTCGAAGTGGAAATATTCGAAAATATTGCATTTCTCTCCCCTTTATTTAATTGATGGGGTCGCGAGCCCTGTACTCCAATACCGTCACGCTTTTAACAGTTTTTTAATACTTTTTCAGTCTCTCCACCAGTAAATTGACCGATTCGTCATCATTTGTCGATGGAATAAATGGTGGAAATTAGACTTTTTACGTACCAGTGAATGAAAAATCATTCATATTTTTTATTCCAGTAGGCCTACGGATCGTCTCCTCTCAGATGATACTGTACACGTATATCCATAATATATGGTGAATGTTCAAGCTCTATCCATACGGAAGAGAGAATACTCATAAATTATTATCTGTCTAGAATAGATTATTTTCTCCTTTTAACACAGCAAACGTAAACATCATGCAGTTGAATATCGTCACTAGAATCTAGAATGAAATAGAATATTATTTCTTTATTCAACACAGCAAAAACGAAACCATCATGCAGTTGATTATCGTTACTAAAATCTAGAATAAAATAGAATATTATTTCTTTATTCAACACAGCAAAAACGAAAACATCACGCAGTTGAATATCGTCACTAAAATCTAATATTAATACACATTATAAATCTACAAACTAATCAAATACTGAAATCGATATTAATATTATTACATTGTCTCATTTTATCTATTATTATTATTTTCATTTCTATTTATATTATAACATTTATTATGAACTCAATGTGAATGCAACGAAAATTGTATTTTGTTAGTAACTGATTTGACCAGTCTCGTATTTTAGTTCGTTTGCCCTCATAGCCTATGAATGTCCACAATCATGAATTTTCATAAATAAATTAATATAATTTTATTTCCGACAATTGTTATGGGCAACGTCAGAAATGATAGCAGCAAACATAGTCAATCAATGTTGGTAAAATAGAACACCAGTCAAAATAACAAACAAGTAAAATATTACATAGAAGAAGTAAGCTTGAATATGCTAGCTAACAATAATATTATTATCGCAATCATTCAAACGTTGCGGGAATTCATTTCTTCATTGTAGAAGCATTCTATATTGGAAACAGTCGATACAGGTTTCATTCCTGGATCAATAATAGAGAGGAATATGTTGCATTGTTGATATGTGTCTAAGCCCGCTTTCATCGAACCAGTGTATTGGAATCTTTCATTGTACAACGGGAAAATTTTATATTGACCTGTAACATTTTTTGTTCTTGTCTGTCCATGCTTTATTATGAAACATATATTTTTTTAAAACATTTCATTCTCCTCTATAGGGCTTTAAAATAATTGAGAAGGGGTACTTGATAGCTTGTATTGTGTTTCAATTCACGCTCACGCTAGACTATCAATCAACTTCGAGAAACATGTTAAAATGTTAGTATGAAATAATTATTCCATGACGCATGACTGACATATCGATTTGAATCAATTGTTTCTGTCCAGGTAATAGAAGCATCTGATAGATTTACGAATGAAGGATTATTGTTCAAATAGATTTGTATGAGAAACTTACAGTTCTGACTTATTGACATGTTGTGTTTGTCAGATTAGTTTTGGAGGAAATCAAATGATGTATTGGATATAACAGGCATGAGAAGTCGAATGCGATATTTCGAGTACATTTTTGTAATATCATTACAGTGAGGATCAAAATTTTTATTAGAGGAAGCCTCGAGGCCATTTGCAATGATAAAAATTAATGATTGATTTTTGTTGAATTTACCAGCAATGAATCACAGCGTGCTCCGGTTAACTTTATTGTGAATTCCCTCTTTCCAACCATATCCTCAGAATTCGATTTTGACTATGGTTTTCTAGTTATTGATGTTTTTTAAAAATATCGAGAAAACGATAAACGAAAACTAAGGTTGATATTAGAAAATTATTATACTAGACATTTTTTTCAAAGTCAGAGGATCTGTTCTTTAGCTGTTCTTTGGCTGTCATTCGTGGGACAACCTGTATATCCTCTCGTATCTCGAACTCAAGTTATTAGAACACAATGCGATATATCAAGAAACCTTCCATTTGATCACAAAACAAATATTTTCAACTCTTGAAGTTGAAAGTTATTTCAGTGTGGGGGAAAGTGAGTACTAAAACTTAAGTTTTAACTGGAATCTTAAATATTTCACTATATTATATTGATACTGGATTTTTTCAACTGTCGAGTCATTTTTTTTTCAAAAAATAAATTATTTACTTCAACAAAACACACTTCTATCGAGAAATAACAATACTTTAGATTTGTCAACAGTTTCAAAGTTAAATCAAAAGTCGACGGTTTGGCATTTCTCTTAATGTTTATATGTTCCGCGAAACGCGGTAATAGATTTTCATGAAATTCGACAGGTGTGTTCCTTTTTAATTGCGCGTCGACGTATATACAAGGTTTTTGGAAATTTTGCATTCCCAAGGATAATATAAAAGAAAAAAGGAGGCTCCTTCATATGCCAATATTGGAGTGAAAATCAGACTATAGAACTATTCATCATGAATCAGCTGTCCAGTGGACTATAATACCACCCGTTAAAAACATCGAACATCTTGAAAATAAATCTTTCCATCAACGTTAGTAGACAGTTGACTTTAATACTACCCGTTCAAAAAACATCGAACATCTTGAAAATGTATCTTTCCATCAACGTTGTAGACAGTTGCAGCCAGACCTGATAATTCCGGGACGACACGTCACGGTACGATAGGACAGAAAGCTCTATGTTTATTCAGGATTCTCTAGACATTTTACATTGGACATTTTAAATTGATAAACTATTTATTAATTCTTGAGAAAACATAACAACAGGTCAATGTAATATACTGAGCGCGAGGTCTACGTTCACAGAGCTACTAGTTAAATATTACAGTATCTTCGATATTCAATCTCTGAATCTTAAATCCTAGTCTCTGTCAAACCTTGCACATTATTCAAGCATACATCTTCATCCCTACATCAATTTATTCAATATTCAACTCTGATTCTCAAATATCAGTCTCTGCTGATCCCTACACTTTTGTATCCAGTCAAACATCTTCATCCCTACATCAATTCATTCAAAATATATTCAATATTCAATCCCTGAAATATCAGTCTCCGTTAATCTCTGCACTCATATATTTAGTCATAAATAACAATCTCTGCTCATCCCTGCACTTAAACATCTAGTCTTACATCTTCACCTGTATATCAATTCATTCAAGATATCTTTATGTCAGTATCTCACAACCTTAAATCTTACAATCAAGAGGAGCCCTTACTAATCCCCAAATCTATATACATGAATTCATTCAAAATATCTTAAATCTTGAATCTCAGTATCTCAAATCTTACAATCAGAAGCAGTTGTCTCTAATCCCTGCTGCACCTCTATACAACCAGCAACCAAATCTGAAAGCCAACAAGCAAACTCCGCAACAATAACAACCAGCATGTTGCGAGCTTCATCTGTATGAAACCGCACTACAACTTGCTAATCTCGGCGAATCTTTGCGCACAAGTTAAGCGCGCGCAGCGCAGACGAAGCGCCAGAGGATTAAGCATCAAGCCAAGCTAAGCTGAGCGAAGATCATGCAATTAGCCAAGTTGCCGGTGTACTTGCAAGTTGCAGCACACACTGTGCTTCGCGAAGTTCGACAGTGAGTTGGTAAGTTGGCTGCATTAGTTTTGGAGGAAATCAAAATGATGTATTGGATATACAAGGCATGAGAAGTCAAATGCGATATTTCGAGTACATTTTTGTATTATCATTACAGTGAGTATCAACTTTTCTATTAGAGGGAGCCTCGAGGCCATTTGCAATAATAGGAATGGTTGATTTTTGATGAATTCAACAACAATGAATAGGAGTGTTGGCCGGTTAACGCTATTGGAAATTTCTTCCTCTTCCAACCATATCCTCAGAATTCGATTTCGACTATGGTTTTCTAGTTATTGATGTTTTTTAAAAATATCGAGAAAACGATAACGAAAACTAAGGTTGATATTAGAAAATTATACTAGACATTTTTTAAAGTCAGAGGATCTATTAGCTGTTCTTCAGCCATCTTCCGTGAGACAACCTGTATATCCTCTCGTATCTCAAACTCAAGTTATTAGAACACAATGAAATATATCAAGACTCCCTTAATTTTCTCACAAAACAATTAGTTACAACTCTTCAAGCGCCATTTTTAAGTGTAAATATGAAGAAAAGTGAGTACACAAACTCGGGTTACAACTGGAATCTTGCATATTTTACTACATTTTAATTGAAAGAGGATATCTTCAACTGTCAAGTCACTTCTTTCAAAAAATAACCAATTCACTTCTCCAAGACAAACTACACTATTATAAGAAAATAACAATTCTTTAGAATTTTCCAACAGTTTTAAAGTTGAATTGAAACATCAAATCATTCAAAACATCTTCAATATTCACTCTGAATCTCAAATCTTAGTACCAGTCCATCACTGCACTTAAATATATATATATATATATATTCAGGCATGAATCTTCATTCCTGAATCAATTTATTCAAAATATTGAATGAAAAAGACTAAGATCAACTTCTCAATTACAAAAAAAGTATTCAAAATATCTTCAATCTCTGAATCTCGAATTTCAGTGTCTGCTAATTGCTGCACTCAAACATCTAGTCATACATCTTCACCTGTACATAAATCTATTCAAATTATATTCAATATTTAATATCTGAATCTGAGATCTCAGTCTCTGCTCATCTCTGTACTTGAACATCTAGTCATACATTCCCACCTGTACATCAATTTATTAAAAATATATGCAATATTTATTCTCTGAATCTCAATTCCTTGTCTCTGCCAATACTTAAACTTATATATCCAGGTATACATCTTCATCTCTACATCAATTATTTAAAATATCTTCTATCTTCAGTCTCTGAATCTCATACATCAGTCTCCGTTAATCCCTGCTCTTAAACATCTAATCTAATATCTTCACCTGTATATCAATTCATTCAAGATATCTTGATCTCAGTATCTCACAATCTCAAATCTTACAATCAAAAGAAGCCCTCATTAATCCCCACATCCATATACATCAATTCATTCAATATATTATCTCGAATCTTGAATCTCAGTATCTCATCTCACAATAATTAAAAGCAGTAGCTGCTAATCTCTGCACTTATATACATCTTCATCTGAACATCAATTCATTCAAGATATATTTCATCTCAGTATCTCACAATCTTAAATATTACAATAAAGAGGAGCCCTCACTAATCCCCACATCCATATACATCAATTCATTCAAAATATCTCGAATCTTGAAACTCAGTAGCTCATCTCACAATAATTAAAAGCAGTAGCTGCTAATCTCTGCACTTATAAATATCTTCACCTGAACATCGATTCATTCAATATATCTTGAATCTCAGTATGTCACAATCTTCAATCTTACAATCAAAAGGAGCCCTACATCCATATAATTCATTTAAGATATCTTGAATCTTGAATCTTGAATCTTCAAACTCAAATCTTACAATCAGAAGCAGTTGTCTCTAATCCCTGCTGCACCTCTATACAACCAGCAACCAAATCTGAAAGCCAACAAGCAAACTCCGCAACAATAACAACCAGCATGTTGCGAGCTCCATCTGTATGAAACCGCACTACAACTTGCTAATCTCGACGAATCTTTGCGCGCCAAGTTAAGCGCGCGCAGCGCAGACGAAGCGCCAGAGGATTAAGCATCAAGCCAAGCTAAGCTGAGCGAAGATCATGCAATTAGCCAAGTTGCCGGTGTATTTGCAAGTTGCAGCACACACTGTGCTTCGCGAAGTTCGACAGTGAGTTGGTAAGTTGGCTGCATTGGATTTGTCAGTTTGCGTTTCAATTTGGGATCGACGTTGTGACGAAAGTCTTCGAAATTGTTCAATTGGAAGTGTCAGTGTTGGATGGATGGGGAACAATCATGTTATTTATGAAGGTATGATGACAGTCTGCAATACACTTTAGACGTCAGATCACTTAAAATCGTCAGTGTGGATTGGATTGAGGAACATTGATGTTATTCATGAAGTGTGATGACAGTCTTCAAGACACTCAAGATTTGAAGGTTCCACTTATAACTTTCAGTGTTGGATGAATGGGGAACAATCATGTTATTTATGAAGGTATGATGACAGTCTTCAATACACTTTGGACGTGAGATTCACTTGATATCGTCAGTGTTGATTGGATGGATGAGCATCAATGTTATTCATATAGAGTGATGACGGTCTTCAATACACTTTGGATTTAAGATTCACTGGAAATCTTCAGTGTTGATTGGATGGAGGAACAATAATGTTATTCATGAAGTGTGATGACAGTCTTCAAGACACTCAAGATTTACTTGTTTCACTTATGAATTTCAGTGTTGAATGTATGAGAAACAATGATGTTATTTATAAAGTATGATGACATTGTGGAATACACTCTAAATGTGAGATTTACATGAAACTGGCAGTGTTGATTGAACGGAGGAGCATAGGTGTTATCCATGAAGTGTGATGACAGCCTTCTAGACACTCAAGATTTATTGTTTCTCTTATAACTTTCAGTGTTGATTATATGGGAAAAATTATGTAATTTGAAAGGTACGATGACAGTTCCCATACGGAGTTCAGATGTGAGATTCACTTGGAACTGTCACTGTTGATTGTATGTTGAGCATATTGATGTTATTCTTAGAGAATGCTGACTAATCATTGAAGTTACATTATTTTTGTGCTGTTGTGAGACCTACGTTATGATTTCATTATTTTATTAACAATTATTGTGTTGCTATCCTTGTTCAACATCCGTCAGAGCAGATCCGCAATGTTGCCAGATCGTTTTTTAACAATCAATATATATATAATTTATCAACAAAATATTTAATCCCCATTATTGATTTATAATATAAAAATATATTTTCTTGACGAATAAAATATATTAATCTCTAACATAATTATACAAGCGTTTCTCTACATTGCTAGTGTATGAAAATACAAATACAAAATTCTGAACTACTTTCTTCTATTTCCGAACCACTAGACTTAAAATTAGAAACTTGTTACATTAATGGAAATTACAGACTTCCAAAAGACTTGAAATGAAGAGGCCAAATATTCCGGATTTTTCAACTTATAAGAACAGAAAATTTTTTAACATTGTTCAAGTTGACATGAGACAACAAGGTAACATCCTATTATAATAAGCGAGCAAGTGAAGAGAGTCTGTATTTATATTAAGCGAGTCTGTATTTATATATCTGGTTATTTTTATATCTGGTTATTCATGTTTAACGGATCTCGAAAACGGCTCTAACGATTTTCACAAAATTTGGAACATAGTAGGTTTATGATATAAAGACTCGATTGCACCAGGTCTCATCGTTGGGAAAACTGGCTGAACGACATTAAAAGGATAATTCATCCTTGGCTGAAACAGCTGTGGATAGTGAAAAAGTGAGTGAGCGAGTGAGTATGTGAAAAATCAAAATATCGCATCCCCGAAATTCATAAGATGACATAAAGCCAGCTGTGGAATATGAACATGATCATTTTAGAGAATTGTGTTCTGTTTATCAATAGATAAAAATAAAGAGCGAAGCTTGGTGCCCTGATATTTGATAATACTCGGATAAAATTGATATCGCTACCCACAAATAATACAGATATCATGATAGTGATCAACGCGATCTATTGACAAACCAGTGCATCAACAGCAGAATTCGTTGTCTATTACTCGTTTGTGATTGGGTGGAGTCGTGGCTCGTGAAAGGTTGGGATAGGCCTATGACGACCAATCGCATTGCAGCAAGAACTGAACTACGACTGGATCACTCATTTGAATTTTATTACTGCTGTTGAGATAATTTGGCTGGTATTTTGGATATGTTTTCTCAAATGCAATAGAAAATCAATACTGGAATGAAATATTATCATCCTATTCAACTATTACAATACTCAACCTATATAACAAATCAATCTATTAAACTATAAATCCATAAAATCAATCTACAAAACAACTAAAATTGAAGTACTTCAATGTTCTCTACTCGACTGCTCTGACAAGGTATCGTATTGAAACTTCAGAGGTGAGAGGTGTTTGAAATGCCGTTTCCAAATCAAATTTATTTCTAATTTTTTTGGAAGCTATTATCATCAGCTACTCCTACAATATCCTGTCAAAAATCAATAACGTGACCAATAATATTAGTGTTAGTAGTATTAGTATAGTATTAGTGTAGTATTATATAATATTAGTGTTAGTAGTTAATATTAGTAGTAGTATAATTTTTCATTATCATTCGACCAATAGATTAAATCAACTTATAATTATGAATGATACATCTGTGATACCTTCAAATAATTATTTCAAAATTCAATAATTATTCAACTGACAATAATGGACATTGATGGTAAAATAATTTTTGTGATTAGAAATTTATTTCTGAAGAATATATGAATCCTTATCACAACTTTAGTTCCAGAACAACGTATTTGAACAGTTGAAACTGACCCAGTCTTACCAATATTATGAACTAGTTTGAACACTGCGATTACAAGTAGTGGCTCCACAAATTCAATTACCAACTTTACAAAACTATAATAGACTCTATAGTAGTTGCAATTGAATTAATGTATACGGGTAATACCAGAGGGGAACTTAAACTAGTAATAGTGTTGGAAATCTAGTTTCCAGCTTACAGTTGGCAATCAATAGTTGCTCTGGCTCCTCCAGCTCTATTGAAACTGTATGCATAATTCTACTGTAATTGTGCACTATTACTGTTTTGCATTTCTACTATCCTACAATACTGTAGTAGGAAGGAGAGGATCCTTATGCTGTGTCATGAAGCTTCATGTTATAATGTTATTCATTATTGTCTCTTTTTTGTCAGTTTTGAAAGTTAGCAGTTCTAGATTTTAGCATAAATCAATATTATTATCACAAATTATTTTGAACCATGAATGAACAAAAATTATATTTGTTAATCTCCAAAACACTTATTGACATGGGTTACTTTTAAATCAATAAAACAAAATAAAATCTTATAGCACCCTTTATTTTTAAAAATAAATGAATAAATAAATCGGTGATATTCACCGAAACTAGTTGTTTAACTTTTTCAAATAAAGGGTGCTATAAGATTTTATTTTGTTTTATTGTTAATCTCTGTATGAACACACCACAAGCACTCCTTGTTTCGCACAAATTTGAGCTGTTATGCCAAAAAGTTATGTGATTGTGCAATCATTGAATCCCACTCATTTTTATTATTCCCACCGTATTATCTTATTCGGATACTAATAATTGTAGCATACATCTAGTAAAGATATTCCTTGATTTGATACAAATTGCATAAGTTTGGTGCAGTTCAAAGTTTACAGTAATAAGTGTCACAAGCTTTGCAAACATTCTTCCAAACTTACAGTACAGAAATTTAAAAGAAGGGATTCTTGCATGGGTGTTTCATTCTTGATTCTTGTTAATGTTATAAGACATTAGACTAGAATATACATATAATGAAGATTTAAAGTTTTAGCCGAGATGACAAAAGATGCCAAAGAGATAAGGCAAAATGCAAAGGCAAAAAGGGTGCATGCAAGGTGACAAAAAATGATTTAGAGATGAAAAAAATTAGTGTGGCGCACTCACACAACTTTCCTTGCCGTTATTAAAATTGATCACCTGACGCTATTGTTCCCGCGCATCTCAAGTCTACTATTCAAAGATATGAGCCAGCTGGTGACAGGACAATAACGCTTGATACACACGAGATCTGCTATCTCTTCATAGTGAATGATTGAATAGAATCAACAGTTGCCAACAGATTGCAATTGAATAATCTTATTCTCTCGAATTTCGAGCTTATTTTCAATTTTAGGTGGAAATGTTACTGAACATTAATTTTAGAGAATCTCATGCTCAATCTTTTCCACTTGAACTTTTTTGTTTGAATTGTATCCGAAGCCTGATAATTGAGAATCTATCTGCATTGATGGGGCGAAGCTCCTGAAATTTTTACAGATATGATACTTGTGACAGTTGATAGAGCCTTTCAATGAATATTTCAGGTATAAATTCGATCAAAATCGTTGGAGCAGTTTTCGAGAAAATCGCGAAAAATTCTGTTATTGACAACATTTTCGCCATTTTATCCGCCATCTTGAATTGCATTAGATCGGAATCGTTCGTGTCGGATCCTTATATTATAAGGACCTAAAGTTCTAAATTTCAAGTCATTCCGTTAATTGGGACATGAGATATCGTGTACACAGACACACATGCACTCACACACACACACACACACACACACACACACACACACACACACACCACACCACACACACACACACACACACACACCACACACACACACACACACAACACACACACACACACACACACACACACACACACACACCACACACACACACACCACACACACACACCACACACACACACACACACAACACACACACACACACCCACATATATATATATATATATATAGACCAATACTCAAAAATCATTTTTTTGGACTCAGGGGACCTTGAAACGTATAGAAATTTAGAAATTGGGGTACCTGAATTTTTTTACAAGAATGAAGAAGCTTTTCTGTTGCCGAGATCTAAACCTTGATTTGAAGATAAGAATGATGAGGTGCTATGTGTTATCTGTTTTGTACTAGGCCATGGAAGCCTGGACGCTGAAGGAGATTGATGTGAGGAGATTGGAGGCATTTGAGCTATGGATGTATCGAAGAATACTACGGATTTCATGGGTGGAGAGAGTGACCAATGTAGAAGTGATGAGACGCATAGGCAAGGAAAAAGAAGTAATTATGACAATTAAGAGAAGAAAACTGCTATACATGGGACATGTTATGAGAGGAGAAAAATATCAATTGCTTCAAGTTATTATGCAGGGGGAAGTCCAAGGAAAGAGATCCGTAGGAAGGAGACGAAACTCATGGCTGAAGAACCTTCGGGATTGGTTTGGATGCAGCAATAATGACCTATTTCGATCTGCGGTCTCAAAAGTAAAAATCGCCTTGATGATTGCCAACCTCCGAAACGGAGCCGGCACCTAAAGAAGAAGAATTTTTTTCGGAAAGCAATACTTTGCTTACCTATGGTAATAGGACAAGGAAAGTAAAAAGAGCTAGGAAGGTATTAAATGTAATGTATATAAGAATCTACACCTGCAAAGAAACCCTGTGTGCAGGTGTGAGTTGCAATATAAATGTTTTTCAAAAATATTTAACAAAAATGATACAAAACTAATTTCTTGAAAAAAATACAGAATAAAAACTAGTACTTAATAATAAAGAGGATACTAAAAATAAAGGAACGGAAGGGAAAAGACGGAAAAGGCCAAGAAGAAAGAAGAAGACGAAGAAGAAGGAGAATGAAGAAGAAGAAAACGGTAAGAGATAGGTAAGTCAACTGCAACCATGGAGTAGACGAAAATTAGTTTATTTAAAACAATTTTTCGTCGATTTTATTTGCTATTAACCATTTATCTATGTCTGATCCAAGCCTTTGGTTTATGTTTGTTTTTTCAAGAATATTTAAGGGAATGTGGTTTATTAATTTATTTGAAATATAAGAAAACTGTCTCCTACACACATTCAAGTCCATTCTGACAAATTGGAAAATGTCTCGCGCGGGGTGCAAGCCCAAAAGAGATTCTCGAGGTTCAAATAAATTTTTATTTTTTATAATATATAGTACCAAATTTTTTATGAAAAGTTGTCGAACTGTTAAAACCTTGAACTCCCTGAATAAATCTTTTGTTGGAAATAGTCTGGGTTTGCCTAGAATAGTTTTTAAAAGATGTTTTTGAATAATGAAAAGTTTTGTGAAATGCGCATTGTAATTAATAAGTTTTCATAATATGTGAAATTTGTTGCATAATTAGCTGCTATACTGTAATTTATTGTTAGTTCGTGTATAAACCAGAATATATTGTAACTTATAAATAATAAATAATTAATAAATAATTCTTATTCTTATAAATTTATGTATAAATACATACAATCACAGTAAAAGAATAACAGACATTCGCCCAAAACTGCTTCCAACCTTAATTAAGAACAAACAGTCTAGAGGTTATGTTGGTATGATACTTTGATTCATACACACACACACAACTACTTCAAGTGAGACAAATCTAGAAGCTTGTTATCCAGTTACCAAAGTTGACATCGCTAGCATCTTTCTAAACAGAGGGAAGCACGGCCGCAGGAAATACACGCACGTTATGAATAAATTTAATGCGCAAAGAGCGTCCAGGAAATTTGAGGTCTGAGTCTCACAAACGGCTCTAAATGTGAGCCAAATATGCGTGCAATGCCGACTAATTGTAACGAGTGCCGGCTGGCTCACTGTGCTAACCTGACATGCCTCAGGCATGCTTTGCATATTAAACCATCATAACTTTCCTCTCAATCTCTCCAAAATCCCCCTCTCGCCCTTTAACTTCACCCCCTCTCACCATTACTCACTCCCACTCTAGCAACACAGACCCCCCCCCCCCGCAACAACAAACGACCATTCGTAGTAATGTGACCATCCCGACTTGCTTATAATAATTTCATGAGCCACTGTTTACGAATGACTGGTTGCTCCGACTTGGCAATTATTGTGGAATTAGATAGAAAATTATGACGTTTATTGTGAGAGTAGGGATGTTTTCTGAGGGAATAAAGGTGTGTTAGAGTGGGAATTTTTGGAAGTAGAAGGTGAATGAGATACATGAGGACGTGGATATATCGGAATATGGATAAATGAAGAAAATGAATGACGTTCATTGTAAGAGTAGGGATGTTATCTGAGGGAATAAAGGTGTGTTAGAGTGGGAATTTTTGGAAGTAGAAGGTGAATGAGATACATGAGGACGTGGATATATCGGAATATGGATAAATGAAGAAAATGAATGACGTTCATTGTAAGAGTAGGGATGTTTTCTGAGGAATAAAGGTGTGTTGGAGTGGGAATTTTTGGAAGTAGGAGGTAAATGAGATACATGAGGACGTGGATATATCGGAACATGGATAAATGGAGAAAATGAATGACGTTCATTGTAAGAGTAGGGATGTTATCTGAGGGAATAAAGGTGTGTTAGAGTGGGAATTTTTGGAGGTAGAAGGTAAATGAGATACATGAGGACGTGGATATATCGGACATGGATAAATGGAGAAAATGAATGACGTTCATTGTAAGAGTAGGGATGTTATCTGAGGGAATAAAGGTGTGTTAGAGTGGGAATTTTTGGAAGTAGAAGGTGAATGAGATACATGAGGACGTGGATATATCGGAATATGGATAAATGAAGAAAATGAATGACGTTCATTGTAAGAGTAGGGATGTTTTCTGAGGGAATAAAGGTGTGTTGGAGTGGGAATTTTTGGAAGTAGGAGGTAAATGAGATACATGAGGACGTGGATATATCGGAACATGGATAAATGGAGAAAATGAATGACGTTCATTGTAAGAGTAGGGATGTTATCTGAGGGAATAAAGGTGTGTTAGAGTGGGAATTTTTGGAAGTAGAAGGTGAATGAGATACATGAGGACGTGGATATATCGGACATGGATAAATGGAGAAAATGAATGACGTTCATTGTAAGAGTAGGGATGTTATCTGAGGGAATAAAGGTGTGTTAGAGTGGGAATTTTTGGAAGTAGAAGGTGAATGAGATACATGAGGACGTGGATATATCGGAATATGGATAAATGAAGAAAATGAATGACGTTCATTGTAAGAGTAGGGATGTTTTCTGAGGGAATAAAGGTGTGTTGGAGTGGGAATTTTTGGAAGTAGGAGGTAAATGAGATACATGAGGACGTGGATATATCGGAACATGGATAAATGGAGAAAATGAATGACGTTCATTGTAAGTGTAGGGATGTTATCTGAGGGAATAAAGGTGTTAGAGTGGGAATTTTTGGAAGTAGAAGGTGAATGAGATACATGAGGACGTGGATATATCGGAATATGGATAAATGAAGAAAATGAATGACGTTCATTGTAAGAGTAGGGATGTTTTCTGAGGAATAAAGGTGTGTTGGAGTGGGAATTTTTGGAAGTAGGAGGTAAATGAGATACATGAGGACGTGGATATATCGGAACATGGATAAATGGAGAAAATGAATGACGTACATTGTAAGAGTAGGGATGTTTTCTGAGGGAATAAAGGTGTGTTAGAGTGGGAATTTTTGGAAGTAGAAGGTGAATGAGATACATGAGGACGTGGATATATCGGAACATGGATAAATGGAGAAAATGAATGACGTACATTTGTAAGAGTAGGGATGTTTTCTGAGGGAATAAAGGTGTGTTTGAGTGGGAATTTTTGAAGTAGAAAGTGAATGAGATACATGAGGACGTGGATATATCGGAACATGGATAAATGGAGAAAATGAATGACGTACATTTGTAAGAGTAGGGATGTTTTCTGAGGGAATAAAGGTGTGTTAGAGTGGGAATTTTTGGAAGTAGAAGGTGAATGAGATACATGAGGACGTGGATATATCGGAATATGGATAAATGAAGAAAATGAATGACGTTCATTGTAAGAGTAGGGATGTTTTCTGAGGGAATAAAGGTGTGTTGGAGTGGGAATTTTTGGAAGTAGGAGGTAAATGAGATACATGAGGACGTGGATATATCGGAACATGGATAAATGGAGAAAATGAATGACGTACATTTGTAAGAGTAGGGATGTTTTCTGAGGGAATAAAGGTGTGTTTGAGTGGGAATTTTTGGAAGTAGAAAGTGAATGAGATACATGAGGACGTGGATATATCGGAACATGGATAAATGGAGAAAATGAATGACGTACATTTGTAAGAGTAGGGATGTTTTCTGAGGGAATAAAGGTGTGTTAGAGTGGGAATTTTTGGAAGTAGAAGGTGAATGAGATACATGAGGACGTGGATATATCGGAATATGGATAAATGAAGAAAATGAATGACGTTCATTGTAAGAGTAGGGATGTTATCTGAGGGAATAAAGGTGTGTTAGAGTGGGAATTTTTGGAGGTAGAAGGTAAATGAGATACATGAGGACGTGGATATATCGGAACATGGATAAATGGAGAAAATGAATGACGTACATTTGTAAGAGTAGGGATGTTTTCTGAGGGAATAAAGGTGTGTTTGAGTGGGAATTTTTGGAAGTAGAAAGTGAATGAGATACATGAGGACGTGGATATATCGGAACATGGATAAATGGAGAAAATGAATGACGTACATTTGTAAGAGTAGGGATGTTTTCTGAGGGAATAAAGGTGTGTTAGAGTGGGAATTTTTGGAAGTAGAAGGTGAATGAGATACATGAGGACGTGGATATATCGGAATATGGATAAATGAAGAAAATGAATGACGTTCATTGTAAGAGTAGGGATGTTATCTGAGGGAATAAAGGTGTGTTAGAGTGGGAATTTTTGGAGGTAGAAGGTAAATGAGATACATGAGGACGTGGATATATCGGAACATGGATAAATGGAGAAAATGAATGACGTTAATTGTAAGAGTAGGGATGTTATCTGAGGGAATAAAGGTGTGTTAGAGTGGGAATTTTTGGAGGTAGAAGGTAAATGAGATACATGAGGACGTGGATATATCGGAACATGGATAAATGGAGAAAATGAATGACGTTAATTGTAAGAGTAGGGATGTTATCTGAGGGAATAAAGGTATGTTTGGATAGGAATTTTTGGAGGTAGAAGGTAAATGAGATACATGAAGACATGGATATATCGAAACATGGATAAATGGAGAAAATTAGACAAGGGGTGTACTCGATCTTTCGTTTCCGTGTTCAGGTCAGACTAGAAATGGAAAAATTCTTAAACATTCTTGAATCATTCATGTATTTATACATTGATAATATATTACAACTATCTCAACTATGAATAATTTGGGAAGGATTTGGGCTTGAAGCCCAAAACTGTTCCTTCCCCAAATTTAGATAGAAACAGTCCAAAAATATCTGGTGTGGTACACCACAGAGAAGAAAGATTCCTTCTACTTTGTGGGTACACTCACATAACTCTCCTTGCGGTTATGAGAATTGATCACCTGACGCTACGGTAGTGTTCCCGCGCATCTCAAGTCCACTTATAAACAAAGATCTGAGCCAGATGGTGACAGGACAATAACGATGGAGACACACGAGGTCTGCTATCTCTTCATAGTGAATCATTTAATAGAATCAACAGTTGCCAACAGTTTGCAATTGGATGATCACATTTTCTCGAATTTCGAGCTTATTTTGAATTTTAGGTGGAAATGTTACTGAACATTACTTGTAGAGATTTCGATGCTCAATTTTTTCAACCTGAAATATTTTGTTTCGTTTGTATTTGAAAGAGAAGAAGAAGAAGAAGAGAAGAAGAGAAGAAGAAGAAGAAGAAGAAGAAGAAGAAGAAGAAGAAGAAGAAGAAGAAGAAGAAGAAGAAGAAGAAGAAGAGAAGAAGAAGAGAAGAAGAAGAGAAGAAGAGAAGAAGAAGAAGAAGAAGAAGAAGAAGAAGAAGAAGAGAAGAAGAAGAAGAAGAAGAAGAGAAGAAGAAGAAGAAGAAGAAGAAGAGAAGAAGAAGAAGAGAAGAAGAAGAAGAATAAGAAGAGGAAGAAGAAGAAAAAGAAGAAGAAGAAGAAGAAGAGAAGAAGAAGAAGCAGAAGAAGAAGAAGAAGAAGAAGAAGAAGAAGAAGAAGAAGAAGAAGAAGAAGAAGAAGAAGAGAAGAAGAAGAGAAGAAGAAGAAGAAGAAGAAGAAGAAGAAGAAGAGAAGAAGAAGAAGAGAAGAAGAAGAAGAAGAAGAAGAAGAAGAAGAGAAGAAGAAGACGAAGAAGAAGAAGAAGAAGAAGAAGAAGAAGAAGAAGAAGAAGAAGAAGAAGAAGAAGAAGAAGAAGAAGAAGAAGAAGAAGAAGAAGAAAGAAGAAGAAGAGAAAGAAGAAGAAGAAGAAGAAGAAGAAGAAGAAGAAGAAAGGAGAAGAAGAAGAAGAAGAAGTAGATGAAGAAGAAGAAGAAGAAGAAGAAGAAGAAGAAGAAGAAGAAGATGAAGAAGTAGATGAAGAAGAAGAAGAAGCAGAAGAAGAAGAAGAATTAGAAAGAGTGGTGGAAGAAGAAGGAGACAAAAGAGGATAACAAAGGAAGGAGTGACCGTACTTGTGAGAAGAGAGAAGAGGATAGATAATATTGGCAGGTGGAAGTGTGAAGTTGAAGACAGTTGCAATGCAATGTTGGCTGTAACGACCACTTCACAAAAGCTGCTTCACGGCAAATTGAAGACGCTGCTCTGCTCTGCTCGCAAAATTGCAACACGGGCAAAGATTGGTGCCCAGCAAGAGTGAGAGAGACGTTGAAGGAAGAGTAACAGGTTGGAGGGAGAGATAAAGGTTGTAGATAGAGAGAACAATAGATGGAGAAGAAGACGCAGGTAGAATGAAGAATTGTATTGGAACTGAATAAGATGGAACAGGAAGAGAAAAAAGATGGAATAAGGTAGAGAAAAGTGGGACGAAAATAACATAAAATTGTGAGAGATTGAATGAGGAGTAGATGTGGATCAGAATGAAATAGGAATAGAGGAATTAAGTATGAAGAGCAAGATTGATTGGTTGACTCGCTGCTTCTATTAAAAACCTAGGCGGGCGAAGTTAGGGCGCAGCCGGTCCTCTCTAGGTAGAAAGATTCATTCATTCATTCATTTATTCTATAAAACACTATAATCATAACATAATACAATTATGACATTGGAGGAAAACTAGACTAAGCCTGTACTATTTCTCTCCAAAAATTTTGATAAAATGTTCAGATAGTTATACAGGGGGTTTATTAATTCCGGAGGACCGAGATTTTCACAAATAGAAAAATAAAGAGAACTGAACTCACTTTGGATAATTTTGGGGCCTGTAAAGGCGACGGGAGTGCGATGCGGGTCTGCCTGGATAGCAACAATTTGCTCGGAATCCAAGCAGTAACTGACGAGTTCCTTCTCCCGAACAGCAGTCTACGACGAGGTGAGGGCCCCTCCCTCACCTCCCCCCCGGAGGAGAGACGATAGTTCGTAAACACGAGAGTTTCATGACTTTTCACGAATACAGATAAACACTTCTTACTAATGTTAATGTTGTCCAAATTTAAGGTTATGTAATCACACACTCACTGCTTCGTCACTTGATTTTCGGTCCAGGAATAATGATTTGAAAATTTTGAAGGTTGATGTTATACTCTAAATGAATCACAGAATGTATAAAAAGACAAATTGTATAAAAGACAATGTAGAAATCGATGAAGAAAATTGTGATGTGGTGAAAGAAGGGGTGGGAGAACGAAGGTCATGAGAAAGAATCAGGTAGAATATGACTGATCAGGTGAAACTGAAAGGAAAGAAGAGAAAAATTAAAGAAAAGAGATAGAACTTTATAGTGGTTAGACCAGTGAGTATAGAATGTGAGTATGGAAGTAGTGAGTATAAATGTAATATTTACATACTGTACTCACTGGGTTAGACTGAGATGAGAATGTTAAGATGGATGTGTGGGGTTACAAGAAGAGATAAAATAAGAAATGAATTGATTAGAGGCACTGTAAAATGTGGACCACTGGGAAGAAAATGCGGGACAAGGATGAGGTGGTTTGGGCATGTACAGCGACGGGAGGAGGATTATTTTGGACGAAGAGTGCAAGATTTGTTTTGGATGGTGTGAGAGTACGGGTAGGCCTAGGATGAGGTGGGGCGATAGAATAGCGCTGACTTGTGAGAGTGGTTGGAGGAGGAAGCATTGGATAGGGCTTTGTGGAGAGGCAGACTAAGAGGAAGGAGTGCCGACCCCATTTAAATGGGATAAGGCACAGCCAAAGAAGAAGAAGAAGTACTCACTGGGTTAGACTACAAAAAACATAAGTCAGAATTGATGGATGCAAATTGGAAATATTGGGAACTACTTGAGGATGTAGAATAGGGGAGAAAATTTAATGTGAGATAGAGAGGAATATATTGTGAACAAATCTTTTATTGGAAATATATTCATTCTGACACTTGATGAGGGGTTGACGAGAAGAGAAAGAGTTGATATGATGTAAATTATACGGCATTTGATTGAGATTTTCGTTTGGTAATAATTATGTAAATAATAATCAGAGCTACAGTTGTTGACGCCGTTTGAATTTAATGGAGTTTGGCGCTGAGTAGCTAGTTTTGAATCTTCCCCGTCTACTGGCGCACTCTAGTGCATAATTGTTTAATTGTTCGTTTTGTAGTTTTCAGTTCAGTCGGTTTGCATAGTTGCCTTCGTTGACAGGACAGCTCGACTCGTTTGTTGATTTGTATTTCTATCAGAAACTTATTTATTGTAATTCCGTGTCTCCGATCGTAGAGAGTAATAATTGATTTTGAAGTACATGTGAGAATTTGAGTATTTTTTATATTGGAAGTAGTAGTGAATTAATACCTAGTAAAATTGAGAAGCAGAATTCCATACATGATTCAACAACTCTCTGCAGTGCCTGGCTACACATAAATCATCAGAGGTCGAGTGATTTATTTACATTTCTCTATTTCTTAATTCTTTCCTTTACCCTTTTACCACCCAAACCTATAAGTAAAAATCACTCTGACTTACAGCGTAGATCATCAGCCGAGGTAAGTTTTAATAATAGAGTTTTCATTGGCATAGAATGGATTCATCAGTATTTTTCTGCCAGAATATATTGAATATTAAATCGATTGAAA